>NC_088412.1:5383212-5418212 GCF_034236695.1 Oncorhynchus nerka
TGACCCGTTTTTGTTGGTTATGTTGTCCTAGTTGTGTCTAGGGGGGCATATGTGGGAGGGAATGCTGTCACCCCCAGGCAGGTGTTTGTCCCCCTGTGTGCTGAGGGTGTCAGGTTCTTGTCCGGTTCTGGCATTTAGGTCGCCACAGACTAGTGCATGTCCCTGGGCCTGGAAATGATTGATTATTCAACCATGCTGGTCATTTATGAACATTTGAACATCTTGGCCACGTTCTGTTATAATCTCCACCCGGCACAGCCAGAAGAGGACTGGCCACCCCACATATGCTCTCTCTAATTCTCTCTTTCTTTCTCTCTCTCGGAGGACCTGAGCCCTAGGACCGTGCCCCAGGACTACCTGACATGATGACTCCTTGCTGTCCCCAGTCCACCTGACCGTGCTGCTGCTCCAGTTTCAACTGTTCTGCCTTATTATTATTCGACCATGCTGGTCATTTATGAACATTTTAACATCTTGGTCATGTTCTGTTATAATCTCTACCCGGCACAGCCAGAAGAGGACTGGCCACCCCACATAGCCTGGTTCCTCTCTAGGTTTCTTCCTAGGTTTTGGCCTTTCTAGGGAGTTTTTCCTAGCCACCGTGCTTTTACACCTGCATTGTTTGCTGTTTGGGGTTTTAGGCTGGGTTTCTGTACAGCACTTTGAGATATCAGCTGATGTACGAAGGGCTATATAAATAAATTTGATTTGATTTGCTTTGATTTCGCCCTCCAGGATGGAGAAGCTGTCTTCAAAAAATATGGGGATTCTAGTGGGGGGATATAGGTAGCACACAGGAGGACATTTTTCTCTGTTAGGATAATTTCCTTTTGAATTTCTAGCCAAATGTAGAATGTTCCTGTTTTGATTAATTTAATGGAATGAGTTAGGTCTGCTCTATACCAAATTAGCATACCCCCTGAGTCCCTTCCCTGTTTCACACCTGGTAGTTTGGTGGATGGGACTACCAGCTCTCTGTAACCTAGAGGGCAACCAGTGGGTCCGTCTCCTCTATACCAGGTTTCTTGCAGGATGACAATGTCTGTATTACCGATTTCTTTGGTGAAGTCCGGGTTTCTGCTCTTTAGGCCAAAGGCAGATGACTTCAGGCCTTGGATATTTTGTTCCATAGAGTGTCCAATGTTTTTGGTCGTGGTTTGGCCTCAGGTAAGTGTGAGCAGAGCCTGCGGAGCATCTGGTACATGCCATTGGCTTGGGCGAGTGTGAGAGTGGGGGTTGGGACTGTTTGCCCGCTCACTACCTGGGCGTATGTGTGGCTCCATGTTTAGGCCCTCTTTGCGGGGGTGGGGTGCATGGGGTGGGCAGGAGTGGCATAGGTCTGATCTGAGGGGGCCTAAATGGGGTGTGGGCATGGTTGACGTGGGGGGGTGTTGATTGGTTGGGGTGGGGGTGTGGATGTGTCTGGGTGTACTGTGGTCTGGATGTAATTCCTCTTGGTGTGGGTCCTCTATGTGTAGGTCCAGGGGGGGTCCTACAGGTCTGGGAGGGTGTCTCGCTGGTCTGGGTGGGGTGGCTATTGATCTGTTGCTCCTGTGTGAAGTGTTGGGGATACGTTTGAGAGCGATGTCCTTTAGAGTCCGGGCAAAGGTGGGCACTGCTGCCTTGTAGAGGTGGACCTGGTCATAGAGGCTGTTCAAGTCCAGGGTGGAGTGGTGGACACTGCTGCCTTGTAGAGGTGGACCTGGTCATAGAGGCTGTTCAAGTCCAGGGTGGAGTGGTGGACACTGCTGCCTTGTAGAGGTGGACCTGGTCATAGAGGCTGTTCAAGTCCAGGGTGGAGTGGTGGACCAGGAAAACATTTGGTTTTGAGGCACAGTCACGGGAAATACTTGCGTTTACCCGCTGTATTGTGGCAGGGTGGAAGTCTTTTCGTGGTAGCAGGGTGGAGATAACCACTTGTGCGTTGGGGAAAGTAGAAGAAGCCTTTTCAATCACTCCCTTCAGTGCCGTGGCCACCCTTTCCTGCTGTGTTCTCAGGTTGTTGGTGCCTGTGTGTATTATTATGTGGCTGGGTGAACCTAGTTGGTCCTCAGACAGAAGGTCGAGGGCGCGCTGGGTGTTTGGACACCAGAGTTTAGACACACTGCGTTTGGGAAAAAGTTTCCCAAAAAATATATTTCCCATTTGAGTCCATAAGTAGTACAATCTGTGTCTTGTGTTTGTCCTCAGTGGGTGTGGGGGGGTTGTCAGAAGGGCTATCAGGGTGGCTGACAGGGGGGGCGCTCAGAGGGGGTGAGAGCCGCTGGGCTTGTGGTTCTTCATTTGTCTGTTCTGTCGACTCCAAGGTCAGGGTCTGGTGTGGACTGTTCTGCTGTGGTGTCGAGACTTTTGTCAGGTGCTGAGGTGGGCTGTTCTGCTGGCTTCTCTGTGGGGGTGGCCACCTCTTTACCCCCAACACCACTTTCCATCAGTTTGTATAGCAGACCCTGTCTGAAAGTCATGAAAGGATCTTTTGAAATTAACAAAGCCTGAGAAGACTTTGCCTTTGTTTGTTTGTCAATTAGGGTGTTCTCTCTCTCTCTCTCTGAAATAAACAGTAAAACATTTACAATGTTTAAGTTCCAAAGGAATAGAGACATTTCAAATGTCATATTATGTCTATATACAGTCATATTATATATATATATATATATATATATATATATATATATATACAGTGTTGTCATGATGTGCAGATAGATAAAGTATAAAAATATAAAATAAATAAGCATAAATATGGGTTGTATTTACAATGGTGTTTGTTCTTCACTGGTTGCCCTTTTCTCATGGCAACAGGTCACAAATCTTGCTGCTGTGATGTCACACTGTGGTCTTTCACCCAGTAGATATGGGAGTTTATCAAAATTTGATTTGTTTTCAAATTCTTTGTGGGTCTGTCTCTCTCTCTCTCTCTCTCTCTCCATTAAACCTTAATGATGGTTTCATCCCATGTGTGTGTTTAAACCCACAGACAACAGACAGGTATTTATTTATTTATTTCTGTGCTCGATAGACGGAGAAGATACATATATGTGAAGGTCAGATTAAGGTGTGAAGGACTAAGGTGTCAGAGAGACGAGGAGACCGCTGTGAAGGACTAAGGTGTCAGAGAGACGAGGAGACCGCTGTGAAGGACTAAGGTGTCAGAGAGACGAGGAGACCTGCTGTGAAGGACTAAAGTGTCAGAGAGACGAGGAGACCGCTGTGAAGGACTAAGGTGTCAGAGAGACGAGGAGACCGCTGTGAAGGACTAAGGTGTCAGAGAGACGAGGAGACCGCTGTGAAGGATTAAGGTGTCAGAGAGACGAGGAGACCGCTGTGAAGGACTAAGGTGTCAGAGAGACGAGGAGACCGCTGTGAAGGACTAAGGTTTCAGAGAGACGAGGAGACCGCTGTGAAGGATTAAGGTGTCAGAGAGACGAGGAGACCGCTGTGAAGGACTAAGGTGTCAGAGAGACGAGGAGACCGCTGTGAAGGACTAAGGTTTCAGAGAGACGAGGAGACCGCTATGAAGGATTAAGGTGTCAGAGAGACAAGGAGACCGCTGTGAAGGATTAAGGTGTCAGAGAGACGAGGAGACCGCTGTGAAGGATTAAGGTGTCAGAGAGACGAGGACGAGTACGAGGCTGCTGTGCTGTGAGTCAGTCGTGAATCAGAAGAAAGAGAATTATCGAAAACCTTAATTATTGAACCAGCTATGTATCGTGGGTGTGTGTGTGTGTGTGTTCGTGTGTGTGTGTGTGTGTGTGTGTTCGTGTGTGTGTGTGTGTGTGTGTGTGTGTGTGTGGGTGTGTGTGTGTGTTCGTGTGTGTGGGTGTGTGTGTGTGTTTGTGTGTGTGTGTGTGTGTGTGTGTGTGTGTGTGTGTGTGTGTGTGTGTGTGTGTGTGTTCGTGGGTGTGTGTTCGTGTGTGTGTGTGTGTGTGTGTGTGTGTGTGTGTGTGTGTGTGTGTGTGTGTGTGTGTGTGTGTGTGTGTGTGTGTGTGTGTGATGCTTGGCTCAAAGCATGAATAATGCAGACACACTGCCCCTACTTCAAACAGAAAAACAGAACAAAGCAACGCAGTAAACAACAACAACAACAACAACATCATTCTTTCATTAGTTCATTAGGGAAGACAAAATAACAGCCTGGAATTGGAAAAGTAGTGTACTATATAGGGAATAGGGAACCATTTGGGATCATTATATATAGGGAATAGGGCTGTAGTATAAAGTAGTGTACTATATAGGGAATAGGGCTGTAGTATAAAGTAGTGCACTATATAGGGAATAGGGCTGTAGTATAAAGTAGTGCACTATATAGGGAATAGGGAACCATTTGGGATCAGTATATATAGGGAATAGGGCTGTAGTATAAAGTAGTGCACTATATAGGGAATAGGGCTCTGGTCTAAAGTAGTGTACTGTATAGGGAATAGGGCTCTGGTCTATAGTAGTGCACTATATAGGGAATAGGGCTGTAGTATAAAGTAGTGTACTATATAGGGAATAGGGCTGTAGTATAAAGTAGTGCACTATATAGGGAATAGGGCTGTAGTATAAAGTAGTGGACTATATAGGGAATAGGGCTGTAGTATAAAGTAGTGCACTATATAGGGAATAGGGATCCATTTATAGGGCAGTACGTTCCCCCATCATGGAGGAGAAGGACAGGACAGGGAGCAGTACGTTCCCCCATCATGGAGGAGAAGGACAGGACAGGGAGCAGTACGTTCCCCCATCATGGAGGAGAAGGACAGGGAGCAGTACGTTCCCCCATCATGGAGGAGAAGGACAGGGAGCAGTACGTTCCCCCATCATGGAGGAGAAGGACAGGGTGCAGTACGTTCCCCATCATGGAGGAGAAGGACAGGACAGGGAGCAGTAGGTTCCCCCATCATGGAGGAGAAGGACAGGGGGCAGTACGTTCCCCATCATGGAGGAGAAGTACAGGACAGGGAGCAGTACGTTCCCCATCATGGAGGAGAAGGACAGGGAGCAGTACGTTCCCCCATCATGGAGGAGAAGGACAGGACAGGGAGCAGTACGTTCCCCCATCATGGAGGAGAAGGACAGGACAGGGAGCAGTACGTTCCCCATCATGGAGGAGAAGGACAGGGAGCAGTACGTTCCCCCATCATGGAGGAGAAGGACAGGGAGCAGTACGTTCCCCATCATGGAGGAGAAGGACAGGGAGCAGTACGTTCCCCATCATGGAGGAGAAGGACAGGGAGCAGTACGTTCCCCATCATGGAGGAGAAGGACAGGACAGGGAGCAGTACGTTCCCCCATCATGGAGGAGAAGGACAGGACAGGGAGCAGTACGTTCCCCATCATGGAGGAGAAGGACAGGGAGCAGTACGTTCCCCCATCATGGAGGAGAAGGACAGGGAGCAGTACGTTCCCCCATCATGGAGGAGAAGGACAGGGAGCAGTACGTTCCCCCATCATGGAGGAGAAGGACAGGGAGCAGTACGTTCCCCATCATGGAGGAGAAGGACAGGGAGCAGTACGTTCCCCATCATGGAGGAGAAGGACAGGGGGCAGTACGTTCCCCCATCATGGAGGAGAAGGACAGGGAGCAGTACGTTCCCCCATCATGGAAGAGAAGGACAGGGGGCAGTACGTTCCCCCATCATGGAGGAGAAGGACAGGACAGGGAGCAGTACGTTCCCCCATCATGGAGGAGAAGGACAGGGAGCAGTACGTTCCCCCATCATGGAGGAGAAGGACAGGACAGGGGGCAGTACGTTCCCCCATCATGGTGGAGAAGGACAGGACAGGGAGCAGTACGTTCCCCATCATGGAGGAGAAGGACAGGGAGCAGTACGTTCCCCCATCATGGAGGAGAAGGACAGGACAGGGAGCAGTACGTTCCACATCATGGAGGAGAAGGACAGGACAGGGAGCAGTACGTTCCCCCATCATGGTGGAGAAGGACAGGACAGGGAGCAGTACGTTCCCCCATCATGGAGGAGAAGGACAGGGAGCAGTACGTTCCCCCATCATGGAGGAGAAGGACAGGACAGGGAGCAGTACGTTCCCCATCATGGAGGAGAAGGACAGGACAGGGGGCAGTACGTTCCCCCATCATGGTGGAGAAGGACAGGACAGGGAGCAGTACGTTCCCCATCATGGTGGAGAAGGACAGGACAGGGAGTAGTACATTCCCCATCATGGAGGAGAAGGACAGGGGGCAGTACGTTCCCCCATCATGGAGGAGAAGGACAGGACAGGGAGCAGTACGTTCCCCCATCATGGAGGAGAAGGACAGGACAGGGGGCAGTACGTTCCCCCATCATGGAGGAGAAGGACAGGGAGCAGTACGTTCCCCATCATGGAGGAGAAGGACAGGACAGGGAGCAGTACGTTCCCCCATCATGGAGGAGAAGGACAGGGAGCAGTACGTTCCCCCATCATGGAGGAGAAGGACAGGACAGAGAGCAGTACGTTCCCCATCATGGAGGAGAAGGACAGGACAGGGGGCAGTACGTTCCCCCATCATGGTGGAGAAGGACAGGACAGGGAGCAGTACGTTCCCCATCATGGAGGAGAAGGACAGGGAGCAGTACGTTCCCCCATCATGGAGGAGAAGGACAGGACAGGGAGCAGTACGTTCCACATCATGGAGGAGAAGGACAGGACAGGGGGCAGTACGTTCCCCCATCATGGAGGAGAAGGACAGGACAGGGAGCAGTACGTTCCCCCATCATGGTGGAGAAGGACAGGACAGGGAGCAGTACGTTCCCCCATCATGGAGGAGAAGTACAGGGAGCAGTACGTTCCCCCATCATGGAGGAGAAGGACAGGACAGGGAGCAGTGCGTTCCCCATCATGGAGGAGAAGGACAGGACAGGGGGCAGTACGTTCTCCCATCATGGTGGAGAAGGACAGGACAGGGAGCAGTACGTTCCCCATCATGGTGGAGAAGGACAGGGAGCAGTACGTTCCCCATCATGGAGGAGAAGGACAGGGGGCAGTACGTTCCCCCATCATGGAGGAGAAGGACAGGACAGGGAGCAGTACGTTCCCCCATCATGGAGGAGAAGGACAGGGAGCAGTACGTTCCCCATCATGGAGGAGAAGGACAGGACAGGGAGCAGTACGTTCCCCATCATGGAGGAGAAGGACAGGACAGGGGGCAGTACGTTCCCCCATCATGGTGGAGAAGGACAGGACAGGGAGCAGTACGTTCCCCATCATGGAGGAGAAGGACAGGGAGCAGTACGTTCCCCCATCATGGAGGAGAAGGACAGGACAGGGAGCAGTACGTTCCACATCATGGAGGAAAGGACAGGACAGGGGGCAGTACGTTCCCCATCATGGTGGAGAAGGACAGGACAGGGAGCAGTACGTTCCCCATCATGGAGGAGAAGGACAGGGGGCAGTACGTTCCCCCATCATGGAGGAGAAGGACAGGACAGGGAGCAGTACGTTCCCCCATCATGGAGGAGAAGGACAGGACAGGGGGCAGTACGTTCCCCCATCATGGAGGAGAAGGACAGGGAGCAGTACGTTCCCCATCATGGAGGAGAAGGACAGGACAGGGAGCAGTACGTTCCCCCATCATGGAGGAGAAGGACAGGGAGCAGTACGTTCCCCCATCATGGAGGAGAAGGACAGGACAGGGAGCAGTACGTTCCCCATCATGGAGGAGAAGGACAGGAAAGGGGGCAGTACGTTCCCCCATCATGGTGGAGAAGGACAGGACAGGGAGCAGTACGTTCCCCATCATGGAGGAGAAGGACAGGGAGCAGTACGTTCCCCCATCATGGAGGAGAAGGACAGGACAGGGAGCAGTACGTATCACATCATGGAGGAGAAGGACAGGACAGGGGGCAGTACGTTCCCCCATCATGGAGGAGAAGGACAGGACAGGGAGCAGTACGTTCCCCCATCATGGAGGAGAAGGACAGGACAGGGAGCAGTACGTTCCCCCATCATGGTGGAGAAGGACAGGACAGGGAGCAGTACGTTCCCCCATCATGGAGGAGAAGGACAGGGAGCAGTACGTTCTCCCATCATGGAGGAGAAGGACAGGACAGGGAGCAGTACGTTCCCCATCATGGAGGAGAAGGACAGGACAGGGGGCAGTACGTTCCCCCATCATGGTGGAGAAGGACAGGACAGGGAGCAGTACGTTCCCCATCATGGTGGAGAAGGACAGGGAGCAGTACGTTCCCCATCATGGAGGAGAAGGACAGGGGGCAGTACGTTCCCCCATCATGGAGGAGAAGGACAGGACAGGGAGCAGTACGTTCCCCCATCATGGAGGAGAAGGACAGGACAGGGAGCAGTACGTTCCCCCATCATGGTGGAGAAGGACAGGACAGGGAGCAGTACGTTCCCCATCATGGAGGAGAAGGACAGGACAGGGAGCAGTACGTTCCCCATCATGGAGGAGAAGGACAGGACAGGGGGCAGTACGTTCCCCCATCATGGTGGAGAAGGACAGGACAGGGAGCAGTACGTTCCCCATCATGGAGGAGAAGGACAGGGAGCAGTACGTTCCCCCATCATGGAGGAGAAGGACAGGACAGGGAGCAGTACGTTCCACATCATGGAGGAGAAGGACAGGACAGGGGGCAGTACGTTCCCCCATCATGGAGGAGAAGGACAGGACAGGGAGCAGTACGTTCCCCCATCATGGAGGAGAAGGACAGGACAGGGAGCAGTACGTTCCCCATCATGGAGGAGAAGGACAGGACAGGGGGCAGTACGTTCCCCCATCATGGTGGAGAAGGACAGGACAGGGAGCAGTACGTTCCCCATCATGGAGGAGAAGGACAG
Source organism: Oncorhynchus nerka (assembly GCF_034236695.1). Taxonomy (NCBI): domain Eukaryota; kingdom Metazoa; phylum Chordata; class Actinopteri; order Salmoniformes; family Salmonidae; genus Oncorhynchus; species Oncorhynchus nerka. Next base: position 5,391,982 of record NC_088412.1, read on the forward strand.
GGAGCAGTACGTTCCCCCATCATGGAGGAGAAGGACAGGACAGGGAGCAGTACGTTCCACATCATGGAGGAGAAGGACAGGACAGGGGGCAGTACGTTCCCCATCATGGTGGAGAAGGACAGGACAGGGAGCAGTACGTTCCCCATCATGGAGGAGAAGGACAGGGGGCAGTACGTTCCCCCATCATGGAGGAGAAGGACAGGACAGGGAGCAGTACGTTCCCCCATCATGGAGGAGAAGGACAGGACAGGGGGCAGTACGTTCCCCCATCATGGAGGAGAAGGACAGGGAGCAGTACGTTCCCCATCATGGAGGAGAAGGACAGGACAGGGAGCAGTACGTTCCCCCATCATGGAGGAGAAGGACAGGGAGCAGTACGTTCCCCCATCATGGAGGAGAAGGACAGGACAGGGAGCAGTACGTTCCCCATCATGGAGGAGAAGGACAGGAAAGGGGGCAGTACGTTCCCCCATCATGGTGGAGAAGGACAGGACAGGGAGCAGTCGTTCCCCATCATGGAGGAGAAGGACAGGGAGCAGTACGTTCCCCCATCATGGAGGAGAAGGACAGGACAGGGAGCAGTACGTATCACATCATGGAGGAGAAGGACAGGACAGGGGGCAGTACGTTCCCCATCATGGAGGAGAAGAACAGGACAGGGAGCACGTTCCCCCATCATGGAGGAGAAGGACAGGACAGGGAGCAGTACGTTCCCCCATCATGGTGGAGAAGGACAGGACAGGGAGCAGTACGTTCCCCCATCATGGAGGAGAAGGACAGGGAGCAGTACGTTCTCCCATCATGGAGGAGAAGGACAGGACAGGGAGCAGTACGTTCCCCATCATGGAGGAGAAGGACAGGACAGGGGGCAGTACGTTCCCCCATCATGGTGGAGAAGGACAGGACAGGGAGCAGTACGTTCCCCATCATGGTGGAGAAGGACAGGGAGCAGTACGTTCCCCATCATGGAGGAGAAGGACAGGGGGCAGTACGTTCCCCCATCATGGAGGAGAAGGACAGGACAGGGAGCAGTACGTTCCCCCATCATGGAGGAGAAGGACAGGACAGGGAGCAGTACGTTCCCCCATCATGGTGGAGAAGGACAGGACAGGGAGCAGTACGTTCCCCCATCATGGAGGAGAAGGACAGGACAGGGAGCAGTACGTTCCCCATCATGGAGGAGAAGGACAGGACAGGGGGCAGTACGTTCCCCCATCATGGTGGAGAAGGACAGGACAGGGAGCAGTACGTTCCCCATCATGGAGGAGAAGGACAGGGAGCAGTACGTTCCCCCATCATGGAGGAGAAGGACAGGACAGGGAGCAGTACGTTCCACATCATGGAGGAGAAGGACAGGACAGGGGGCAGTACGTTCCCCCATCATGGAGGAGAAGGACAGGACAGGGAGCAGTACGTTCCCCCATCATGGAGGAGAAGGACAGGACAGGGAGCAGTACGTTAACCCATCATGGTGGAGAAGGACAGGACAGGGAGCAGTACGTTCCCCCATCATGGAGGAGAAGGACAGGGAGCAGTACGTTCCCCCATCATGGAGGAGAAGGACAGGACAGGGAGCAGTACGTTCCCCATCATGGAGGAGAAGGACAGGACAGGGGGCAGTACGTTCCCCCATCATGGTGGAGAAGGACAGGACAGGGAGCAGTACGTTCCCCATCATGGTGGAGAAGGACAGGACAGGGAGCAGTACGTTCCCCATCATGGAGGAGAAGGACAGGGGGCAGTACGTTCCCCCATCATGGAGGAGAAGGACAGGACAGGGAGCAGTACGTTCCCCCATCATGGAGGAGAAGGACAGGACAGGGGGCAGTACGTTCCCCCATCATGGAGGAGAAGGACAGGGAGCAGTACGTTCCCCATCATGGAGGAGAAGGACAGGACAGGGAGCAGTACGTTCCCCCATCATGGAGGAGAAGGACAGGGAGCAGTACGTTCCCCATCATGGAGGAGAAGGACAGGGAGCAGTACGTTCCCCCATCATGGAGGAGAAGGACAGGGGGCAGTACGTTCCCCCATCATGGAGGAGAAGGAGAGGGAGCAGTACGTTCCCCATCATGGAGGAGAAGGACAGGGAGCAGTATCATGGAGGAGAAGGACCCATCATGGAGGAGAAGGACAGGACAGGGAGCAGGGGAGGAGGACAGGACAGGGAGCAGTACGTTCCCCATCATGGAGGAGACAGGGCAGGGAGCAGTACGTTCCCCATCATGGAGGAGAAGGACAGGACAGGGAGCAGTACGTTCCCCATCATGGAGGAGAAGGACAGGACAGGGAGCAGTACGTTCCCCCATCATGGAGGAGAAGGACAGGACAGGGAGCAGTTCCGTTCCCCCATCATGGAGGAGAAGGACAGGACAGGGAGCAGTACGTTCCCCATCATGGAGGAGAAGGACAGGGGGCAGTACGTTCCCCATCATGGAGGAGAAGGACAGGAGGAGGGAGGGAGCAGTACGTTCCCCATCATGGAGGAGAAGGACAGGGAGCAGTACGTTCCCCATCATGGAGGAGAAGGACAGGGAGCAGTACGTTCCCCATCATGGAGGAGAAGGACAGGACAGGGAGCAGTACGTTCCCCATCATGGAGGAGAAGGACAGGGAGCAGTCGTTCCCCCATCATGGAGGAGAAGGACAGGGGGCAGTACGTTCCCCATCATGGAGGAGAAGGACAGGGGAGCAGGAGCAGGGACGTTCCCCCATCATGGAGGAGAAGGACAGGACAGGGGCAGTTCGTTCCCCATCATGGAGGAGAAGGACAGGGAGCAGTACGTTCCCCATCATGGAGGAGAAGGACAGGACAGGGAGCAGTACGTTCCCCCATCATGGAGGAGAAGGACAGGGAGCAGTACGTTCCCCATCATGGAGGAGAAGGACAGGGAGCAGTACGTTCCCCATCATGGAGGAGAAGGACAGGGGGCAGTACGTTCCCCATCATGGAGGAGAAGGACAGGGGCAGTACGTTCCCCCATCATGGAGGAGAAGGACAGGACAGGGAGCAGTACGTTCCCCATCATGGAGGAGAAGGACAGGGAGCAGTACGTTCCCCATCATGGAGGAGAAGGACAGGGAGCAGTACGTTCCCCCATCATGGAGGAGAAGGACAGGACAGGGAGCAGGACAGGGCGTTCCCCCCCATCATGGAGGAGAAGGACAGGGCAGGGAGCAGTACGTTCCCCATCATGGAGGAGAAGGACAGGGAGCAGTACGTTCCCCCATCATGGAGGAGAAGGACAGGACAGGGAGCAGTACGTTCCCCATCATGGAGGAGAAGGACAGGACAGGGAGCAGTACGTTCCCCCCATCATGGAGGAGAAGGACAGGACAGGGAGCAGTACGTTCCCCATCATGGAGGAGAAGGACAGGGAGCAGTTCCCCCATCATGGAGGAGAAGGACAGGACCCCCCCCCATCATGGAGGAGAAGGACAGGGGGCAGTACGTTCCCCATCATGGAGGAGAAGGACAGGGAGCAGTACGTTCCCCATCATGGAGGAGAAGGACAGGGGGCAGCAGTATCATGTTCCCCATCATGGAGGAGAAGGACAGGACAGGGAGCAGTACGTTCCCCATCATGGAGGAGAAGGACAGGACAGGGAGCAGTACCCCATCATGGAGGAGAAGGACAGGAGCAGTTTCCCCATCATGGAGGAGAAGGACAGGGAGCAGTACGTTCCCCCATCATGGAGGAGAAGGACAGGACAGGGGGCAGTACGTTCCCCCATCATGGAGGAGAAGGACAGGGAGCAGTACGTTCCCCATCATGGAGGAGAAGGACAGGGAGCAGTACGTTCCCCATCATGGAGGAGAAGGACAGGACAGGGAGCAGTACGTTCCCCCATCATGGAGGAGAAGGACAGGGAGCAGTATGTTCCCCCATCATGGAGGAGAAGGACAGGGAGCAGTACGTTCCCCATCATGGAGGAGAAGGACAGGACAGGGAGCAGTACGTTCCCCATCATGGAGGAGAAGGACAGGGAGCAGTACGTTCCCCATCATGGAGGAGAAGGACAGGGGGCAGTACGTTCCCCCATCATGGAGGAGAAGGACAGGGAGCAGTAAGTTCCCCCATCATGGAGGAGAAGGACAGGGGGCAGTACGTTCCCCCATCATGGAGGAGAAGGACAGGGAGCAGTACGTTCCCCATCATGGAGGAGAAGGACAGGACAGGGAGCAGTACGTTCCCCATCATGGAGGAGAAGGACAGGACAGGGAGCAGTACGTTCCCCCATCATGGAGGAGAAGGACAGGGGGCAGTACGTTCCCCCATCATGGAGGAGAAGGACAGGACAGGGAGCAGTACGTTCCCCCATCATGGAGGAGAAGGACAGGACAGGGAGCAGTACATTCCCCCATCATGGAGGAGAAGGACAGGGAGCAGTACGTTCCCCATCTTGGAGGAGAAGGACAGGGAGCAGTACGTTCCCCCATCATGGAGGAGAAGGACAGGGAGCAGTACGTTCCCCCATCATGGAGGAGAAGGACAGGGAGCAGTACGTTCCCCCATCATGGAGGAGAAGGACAGGACATGGAGCAGTACGTTCCCCCATCATGGAGGAGAAGGACAGGACAGGGAGCAGTACGTTCCCCATCATGGAGGAGAAGGACAGGACAGGGGGCAGTACGTTCCCCCATCATGGTGGAGAAGGACAGGACAGGGAGCAGTACGTTCCCCATCATGGAGGAGAAGGACAGGGAGCAGTACGTTCCCCCATCATGGAGGAGAAGGACAGGACAGGGAGCAGTACGTTCCACATCATGGAGGAGAAGGACAGGACAGGGGGCAGTACGTTCCCCCATCATGGAGGAGAAGGACAGGACAGGGAGCAGTACGTTCCCCCATCATGGAGGAGAAGGACAGGACAGGGAGCAGTACGTTAACCCATCATGGTGGAGAAGGACAGGACAGGGAGCAGTACGTTCCCCCATCATGGAGGAGAAGGACAGGGAGCAGTACGTTCCCCCATCATGGAGGAGAAGGACAGGACAGGGAGCAGTACGTTCCCCATCATGGAGGAGAAGGACAGGACAGGGGGCAGTACGTTCCCCCATCATGGTGGAGAAGGACAGGACAGGGAGCAGTACGTTCCCCATCATGGTGGAGAAGGACAGGACAGGGAGCAGTACGTTCCCCATCATGGAGGAGAAGGACAGGGGGCAGTACGTTCCCCCATCATGGAGGAGAAGGACAGGACAGGGAGCAGTACGTTCCCCCATCATGGAGGAGAAGGACAGGACAGGGGGCAGTACGTTCCCCCATCATGGAGGAGAAGGACAGGGAGCAGTACGTTCCCCATCATGGAGGAGAAGGACAGGACAGGGAGCAGTACGTTCCCCCATCATGGAGGAGAAGGACAGGGAGCAGTACGTTCCCCATCATGGAGGAGAAGGACAGGGAGCAGTACGTTCCCCCATCATGGAGGAGAAGGACAGGGGGCAGTACGTTCCCCATCATGGTGGAGAAGGACAGGGAGCAGTACTTTCCCCATCATGGAGGAGAAGGACAGGGGGCAGTACGTTCCCCCATCATGGAGGAGAAGGACAGGACAGGGAGCAGTACGTTCCCCCATCATGGAGGAGAAGGACAGGGAGCAGTACGTTCCCCCATCATGGAGGAGAAGGACAGGGAGCAGTACGTTCCCCATCATGGAGGAGAAGGACAGGGGGCAGTACGTTCCCCCATCATGGAGGAGAAGGACAGGGAGCAGTACGTTCCCCCATCATGGAGGAGAAGGACAGGGGGCAGTACGTTCCCCCATCATGGAGGAGAAGGACAGGGAGCAGTACGTTCCCCCATCATGGAGGAGAAGGACAGGACAGGGAGCAGTACGTTCCCCCATCATGGAGGAGAAGGACAGGACAGGGAGCAGTACGTTCCCCATCATGGAGGAGAAGGACAGGGAGCAGTACGTTCCCCCATCATGGAGGAGAAGGAGAGGGAGCAGTACGTTCCCCATCATGGAGGAGAAGGACAGGGAGCAGTACGTTCCCCCATCATGGAGGAGAAGGACAGGACAGGGAGCAGTACGTTCCCCCATCATGGAGGAGAAGGACAGGGCAGGGAGCAGTACGTTCCCCATCATGGAGGAGAAGGACAGGGAGCAGTACGTTCCCCCATCATGGAGGAGAAGGACAGGACAGGGAGCAGTACGTTCCCCCATCATGGAGGAGAAGGACAGGACAGGGAGCAGTACGTTCCCCCATCATGGAGGAGAAGGACAGGACAGGGAGCAGTACGTTCCCCCATCATGGAGGAGAAGGACAGGGAGCAGTACGTTCCCCCATCATGGAGGAGAAGGACAGGGGGCAGTACGTTCCCCCATCATGGAGGAGAAGGACAGGGAGCAGTACATTCCCCCATCATGGAGGAGAAGGACAGGGAGCAGTACGTTCCCCATCATGGAGGAGAAGGACAGGACAGGGAGCAGTACGTTCCCCATCATGGAGGAGAAGGGCAGGGAGCAGTACGTTCACCATCATGGAGGAGAAGGACAGGACAGGGAGCAGTACGTTCCCCATCATGGAGGAGAAGGACAGGGAGCAGTACGTTCCCCCATCATGGTGGAGAAGGACAGGACAGGGAGCAGTACGTTCCCCCATCATGGAGGAGAAGGACAGGGAGCAGTACGTTCCCCCATCATGGAGGAGAAGGACAGGGGGCAGTACGTTCCCCATCATGGAGGAGAAGGACAGGGGGCAGTACGTTCCCCATCATGGAGGAGAAGGACAGGGAGCAGTACGTTCCCCCATCATGGAGGAGAAGGACAGGACAGGGAGCAGTACGTTCCCCCATCATGGAGGAGAAGGACAGGGAGCAGTACGTTCCCCCATCATGGAGGAGAAGGACAGGGAGCAGTATGTTCCCCATCATGGAGGAGAAGGACAGGGGGCAGTACGTTCCCCATCATGGAGGAGAAGGACAGGGGGCAGTACGTTCCCCCATCATGGAGGAGAAGGACAGGACAGGGAGCAGTACGTTCCCCCATCATGGAGGAGAAGGAGAGGGAGCAGTACGTTCCCCATCATGGAGGAGAAGGACAGGGAGCAGTACGTTCCCCCATCATGGAGGAGAAGGACAGGACAGGGAGCAGTACGTTCCCCCATCATGGAGGAGAAGGACAGGGCAGGGAGCAGTACGTTCCCCATCATGGAGGAGAAGGACAGGGAGCAGTACGTTCCCCCATCATGGAGGAGAAGGACAGGACAGGGAGCAGTACGTTCCCCCATCATGGAGGAGAAGGACAGGACAGGGAGCAGTACGTTCCCCCATCATGGAGGAGAAGGACAGGACAGGGAGCAGTACGTTCCCCCATCATGGAGGAGAAGGACAGGGGGCAGTACGTTCCCCCATCATGGAGGAGAAGGACAGGACAGGGAGCAGTACGTTCCCCCATCATGGAGGAGAAGGACAGGGAGCAGTACGTTCCCCATCATGGAGGAGAAGTACAGGGAGCAGTACGTTCCCCCATCATGGAGGAGAAGGACAGGACAGGGAGCAGTACGTTCCCCCATCATGGAGGAGAAGGACAGGGAGCAGTACGTTCCCCCATCATGGAGGAGAAGGACAGGGAGCAGTACGTTCCCCCATCATGGAGGAGAAGGACAGGACAGGGGGCAGTACGTTCCCCCATCATGGAGGAGAAGGACAGGGAGCAGTACGTTCCCCATCATGGAGGAGAAGGACAGGGAGCAGTACGTTCCCCATCATGGAGGAGAAGGACAGGACAGGGAGCAGTACGTTCCCCCATCATGGAGGAGAAGGACAGGGAGCAGTATGTTCCCCCATCATGGAGGAGAAGGACAGGGAGCAGTACGTTCCCCATCATGGAGGAGAAGGACAGGACAGGGAGCAGTACGTTCCCCATCATGGAGGAGAAGGACAGGGAGCAGTACGTTCCCCCATCATGGAGGAGAAGGACAGGGAGCAGTACGTTCCCCATCATGGAGGAGAAGGACAGGGAGCAGTACGTTCCCCCATCATGGAGGAGAAGGACAGGACAGGGAGCAGTACATTCCCCCATCATGGAGGAGAAGGACAGGGAGCAGTACGTTCCCCATCTTGGAGGAGAAGGACAGAGAGCAGTACGTTCCCCCATCATGGAGGAGAAGGACAGGGAGCAGTACGTTCCCCCATCATGGAGGAGAAGGACAGGGAGCAGTACGTTCCCCCATCATGGAGGAGAAGGACAGGACAGGGAGCAGTACGTTCCCCCATCATGGAGGAGAAGGACAGGACAGGGAGCAGTACGTCACCCATCATGGAGGAGAAGGACAGGGGGCAGTACGTTCCCCCATCATGGAGGAGAAGGACAGGGAGCAGTACGTTCCCCCATCATGGAGGAGAAGGACAGGACAGGGAGCAGTACGTTCCCCATCATGGAGGAGAAGGACAGGGCAGGGGGCAGTACGTTCCCCCATCATGTAGGAGAAGGACAGGGCAGGGGGCAGTACGTTCCCCATCATGGAGGAGAAGGACAGGGAGCAGTGGGTTCCCCATCATGGAGGAGAAGGACAGGGAGCAGTACGTTCCCCATCATGGAGGAGAAGGACAGGGAGCAGTACGTTCCCCCATCATGGAGGAGAAGGACAGGGAGCAGTACGTTCCCCCATCATGGAGGAGAAGGACAGGACAGGGGGCAGTACGTTCCCCCATCATGGTGGAGAAGGACAGGACAGGGAGCAGTACGTTCTCCATCATGGAGGAGAAGGACAGGACAGGGGGCAGTACGTTCCCCCATCATGGAGGAGAAGGACAGGACAGGGAGCAGTACGTTCCCCATCATGGAGGAGAAGGACAGGGAGCAGTACGTTCCCCATCATGGAGGAGAAGGACAGGACAGGGAGCAGTACGTTCCCCCATCATGGAGGAGAAGGACAGGGAGCAGTACGTTCCCCATCATGGAGGAGAAGGACAGGGGGCAGTACGTTCCCCATCATGGAGGAGAAGGACAGGACAGGGAGCAGTACATTCCCCCATCATGGAGGAGAAGGACAGGGAGCAGTACGTTCCCCATCTTGGAGGAGAAGGACAGAGAGCAGTACGTTCCCCCATCATGGAGGAGAAGGACAGGGAGCAGTACGTTCCCCCATCATGGAGGAGAAGGACAGGGAGCAGTACGTTCCCCCATCATGGAGGAGAAGGACAGGACAGGGAGCAGTACGTTCCCCCATCATGGAGGAGAAGGACAGGACAGGGAGCAGTACGTCACCCATCATGGAGGAGAAGGACAGGGGGCAGTACGTTCCCCCATCATGGAGGAGAAGGACAGGGAGCAGTACGTTCCCCCATCATGGAGGAGAAGGACAGGACAGGGAGCAGTACGTTCCCCATCATGGAGGAGAAGGACAGGGCAGGGGGCAGTACGTTCCTCCATCATGTAGGAGAAGGACAGGGCAGGGGGCAGTACGTTCCCCCATCATGGAGGAGAAGGACAGGGAGCAGTGGGTTCCCCATCATGGAGGAGAAGGACAGGGAGCAGTACGTTCCCCATCATGGAGGAGAAGGACAGGGAGCAGTACGTTCCCCCATCATGGAGGAGAAGGACAGGGAGCAGTACGTTCCCCCATCATGGAGGAGAAGGACAGGACAGGGGGCAGTACGTTCCCCCATCATGGTGGAGAAGGACAGGACAGGGAGCAGTACGTTCTCCATCATGGAGGAGAAGGACAGGACAGGGGGCAGTACGTTCCCCCATCATGGAGGAGAAGGACAGGACAGGGAGCAGTACGTTCCCCATCATGGAGGAGAAGGACAGGGAGCAGTACGTTCCCCATCATGGAGGAGAAGGACAGGACAGGGAGCAGTACGTTCCCCCATCATGGAGGAGAAGGACAGGGAGCAGTACGTTCCCCATCATGGAGGAGAAGGACAGGGGGCAGTACGTTCCCCATCATGGAGGAGAAGGACAGGGAGCAGTACGTTCCCCATCATGGAGGAGAAGGACAGGGGGCAGTACGTTCCCCATCATGGAGGAGAAGGACAGGGAGCAGTACGTTCCCCATCATGGAGGAGAAGGACAGGGAGCAGTACGTTCCCCATCATGGAGGAGAAGGACAGGACAGGGGGCAGTACGTTCCCCCATCATGGAGGAGAAGGACAGGACAGGGAGCAGTACGTTCCCCATCATGGAGGAGAAGGACAGGACAGGGTGCAGTACATTCCCCCATCATGGAGGAGAAGGACAGGGAGCAGTACGTTCCCCCATCATGGAGGAGAAGGACAGGACAGGGAGCAGTACGTTCCCCATCATGGAGGAGAAGGACAGGACAGGGAGCAGTACGTTCCCCCATCATGGAGGAGAAGGACAGGACAGGGGGCAGTACGTTCCCCCATCATGGAGGAGAAGGACAGGGAGCAGTACGTTCCCCATCATGGAGGAGAAGGACAGGGAGCAGTACGTTCCCCATCATGGAGGAGAAGGACAGGACAGGGGGCAGTACGTTCCCCCATCATGGAGGAGAAGGACATGGAGCAGTACGTTCCCCATCATGGAGGAGAAGGACAGGGGGCAGTACGTTCCCCCATCATGGAGGAGAAGGACAGGGAGCAGTACGTTCCCCCATCATGGAGGAGAAGGACAGGGGGCAGTACGTTCCCCCATCATGGAGGAGAAGGACAGGGAGCAGTACGTTCCCCATCATGGAGGAGAAGGACAGGACAGGGAGCAGTACGTTCCCCATCATGGAGGAGAAGGACAGGACAGGGAGCAGTACGTTAACCCATCATGGAGGAGAAGGACAGGGGGCAGTACGTTCCCCCATCATGGAGGAGAAGGACAGGACAGGGAGCAGTACGTTCCCCCATCATGGAGGAGAAGGACAGGACAGGGAGCAGTACGTTCCCCCATCATGGAGGAGAAGGACAGGGAGCAGTACGTTCCCCCATCATGGAGGAGAAGGACAGGACAGGGAGCAGTACGTTCCCCATCATGGAGGAGAAGGACAGGACAGGGAGCAGTACGTTCCCCCATCATGGAGGAGAAGGACAGGACAGGGGGCAGTACGTTCCCCCATCATGGAGGAGAAGGACAGGGAGCAGTACGTTCCCCATCATGGAGGAGAAGGACAGGGAGCAGTACGTTCCCCATCATGGAGGAGAAGGACAGGACAGGGGGCAGTACGTTCCCCCATCATGGAGGAGAAGGACATGGAGCAGTACGTTCCCCATCATGGAGGAGAAGGACAGGGGGCAGTACGTTCCCCCATCATGGAGGAGAAGGACAGGGAGCAGTACGTTCCCCCATCATGGAGGAGAAGGACAGGGGGCAGTACGTTCCCCCATCATGGAGGAGAAGGACAGGGAGCAGTACGTTCCCCATCATGGAGGAGAAGGACAGGACAGGGAGCAGTACGTTCCCCATCATGGAGGAGAAGGACAGGACAGGGAGCAGTACGTTAACCCATCATGGAGGAGAAGGACAGGGGGCAGTACGTTCCCCCATCATGGAGGAGAAGGACAGGACAGGGAGCAGTACGTTCCCCCATCATGGAGGAGAAGGACAGGACAGGGAGCAGTATGTTCCCCCATCATGGAGGAGAAGGACAGGGAGCAGTACGTTCCCCATCTTGGAGGAGAAGGACAGGGAGCAGTACGTTCCCCCATCATGGAGGAGAAGGACAGGGAGCAGTACGTTCCCCCATCATGGAGGAGAAGGACAGGGAGCAGTACGTTCCCCCATCATGGAGGAGAAGGACAGGACAGGGAGCAGTACGTTCCCCCATCATGGAGGAGAAGGACAGGACAGGGAGCAGTACGTCACCCATCATGGAGGAGAAGGACAGGGGGCAGTACGTTCCCCCATCATGGAGGAGAAGGACAGGGAGCAGTACGTTCCCCCATCATGGAGGAGAAGGACATGGAGCAGTACGTTCCCCATCATGGAGGAGAAGGACAGGGAGCAGTACGTTCCCCCATCATGGAGGAGAAGGACAGGGAGCAGTACATTTCCCCATCATGGAGGAGAAGGACAGGGAGCAGTACGTTCCCCATCATGGAGGAGAAGGACAGGGAGCAGTACGTTCCCCATCATGGAGGAGAAGGACAGGGGGCAGTACGTTCCCCCATCATGGAGGAGAAGGACAGGGAGCAGTACGTTCCCCATCATGGAGGAGAAGGACAGGGAGCAGTACGTTCCCCCATCATGGAGGAGAAGGACAGGGGGCAGTACGTTCCCCCATCATGGAGGAGAAGGACAGGACAGGGAGCAGTACGTTCCCCCATCATGGAGGAGAAGGACAGGGAGCAGTACGTTCCCCCATCATGGAGGAGAAGGACAGGGGGCAGTACGTTCCCCCATCATGGAGTAGAAGGACAAGGAGCAGTACGTTCCCCCATCATGGAGGAGAAGGACAGGACAGGCAGCAGTACGTTCCCCCATCATGGAGGAGAAAGACAGGGAGCATTACGTTCCCCCATCATGGAGGAGAAGGACAGGGAGCAGTACGTTCCCCCATCATGGAGGAGAAGAACAGGACAGGGAGCAGTACGTACCCCATCATGGAGGAGAAGGACAGGACAGGGAGCAGTACGTTCCCCCATCATGGAGGAGAAGGACAGGGAGCAGTACGTTCCCCATCATGGAGGAGAAGGACAGGGAGAAGTTTGTTCCCCATCATGGAGGAGAAGGACAGGGAGCAGTACGTTCCCCATCATGGTGGAGAAGGACAGGGAGCAGTACGTTCCCTCATCATGGAGGAGAAGGACAGGGAGCAGTACGTTCCGCATCATGGAGGAGAAGGACAGGGAGCAGTACGTTTCCCATCATGGAGGAGAAGGACAGGGAGCAGTACGTTCCCCCATCATGGAGGAGAAGGACAGGGGGCAGTACGTTCCCCCATCATGGAGGAGAAGGACAGGGAGCAGTACGTTCCCCATCATGGAGGAGAAGGACAGGACAGGGAGCAGTACGTTCCCCCATCATGGAGGAGAAGGACAGGGAGCAGTACGTTCCCCATCATGGAGGAGAAGGACAGGACAGGGAGCAGTACGTTCCCCATCATGGAGGAGAAGGACAGGACAGGGAGCAGTACGTTCCCCCATCATGGAGGAGAAGGACATGGGGCAGTACGTTCCCCCATCATGGAGGAGAAGGACAGGGAGCAGTACGTTCCCCATCATGGAGGAGAAGGACAGGGAGCAGTACGTTCCCCCATCATGGAGGAGAAGGACAGGACAGGGAGCAGTACGTTCCCCCATCATGGAGGAGAAGGACAGGGGGCAGTACGTTCCCCCATCATGGAGGAGAAGGACAGGAGAGGGAGCAGTACGTTCCCCATCATGGAGGAGAAGGACAGGACAGGGAGCAGTACGTTCCCCCATCATGGAGGAGAAGGACAGGACAGGGAGCAGTACGTTCCCCCATCATGGAGGAGAAGGACAGGACAGGGAGCAGTACGTTCCCCCATCATGGTGGAGAAGGACAGGACAGGGAGCAGTACGTTCCCCCATCATGGAGGAGAAGGACAGGACAGGGAGCAGTACGTCACCCATCATGGAGGAGAAGGACAGGGGCAGTACGTTCCCCCATCATGGAGGAGAAGGACAGGGAGCAGTACGTTCCCCATCATGGAGGAGAAGGACAGGACAGGGAGCAGTACGTTCCCCCATCATGGAGGAGAAGGACAGGGAGCAGTACGTTCCCCATCATGGAGGAGAAGGACAGGGAGCAGTACGTTCCCCATCATGGAGGAGAAGGACAGGGGGCAGTACGTTCCCCCATCATGGAGGAGAAGGACAGGGAGCAGTACGTTCCCCATCATGGAGGAGAAGGACAGGGAGCAGTACGTTCCCCCATCATGGAGGAGAAGGACAGGGAGCAGTACGTTCCCCCATCATGGAGGAGAAGGACAGGGTGCAGTACGTTCCCCCATCATGGAGGAGAAGGACAGGGGGCAGTATGTTCCCCATCATGGTGGAGAAGGACAGGGGGCAGTACGTTCCCCATCATGGAGGAGAAGGACAGGGGGCAGTACGTTCCCCCATCATGGAGGAGAAGGACAGGACAGGGAGCAGTACGTTCCCCATCATGGAGGAGAAGGACAGGGAGCAGTACGTTCCCCCATCATGGAGGAGAAGGACAGGGAGCAGTACGTTCCCCCATCATGGAGGAGAAGGACAGGACAGGGAGCAGTACGTCACCCATCATGGAGGAGAAGGACAGGGAGCAGTACGTTCCCCATCATGGAGGAGAAGGACAGGGAGCAGTACGTTCCCCATCATGGAGGAGAAGGACAGGGGGCAGTACGTTCCCCCATCATGGAGGAGAAGGACAGGACAGGGAGCAGTACGTTCCCCATCATGGAGGAGAAGGACAGGGTGCAGTACGTTCCCCATCATGGAGGAGAAGGACAGGACAGGGAGCAGTACGTTCCCCATCATGGAGGAGAAGGACAGGGTGCAGTACGTTCCCCATCATGGAGGAGAAGGACAGGGTGCAGTACGTTCCCCCATCATGGAGGAGAAGGACAGGACAGGGAGCAGTACGTTCCCCATCATGGAGGAGAAGGACAGGGTGCAGTACGTTCCCCCATCATGGAGGAGAAGGACAGGGGGCCGTACGAACCCTAACCCTAACCCTTACCCTAACCCTTACCCGAACCCTTACCCTAACCCTAACCCGAACCCTAACCCGAAACTTAGCCCTAACACGAATCTTAGCCCTAACCCGAACCTTAGCCCTAACCCAAACCCTAGCCCTAACCCTTACCCTTACCCTTACGCTAACCCTAACCCTTACCCTAGCCCTAACCCTTACCCTAAACCGAACCCAAACCCTTACCCAAACCCTTACCCAAACCCTAACCCTTACCCTAACCCTTACCCTTACGCTAGCCCTAACTTGAATGATAATTGGGATGTGTTCAAGGGGTACCATTACCGAGTTGATGGGCAGAGATACCAGGTAATTGAGATCGATATGCAAATATAACTAGGGATAAAGTGACAGACAATAAACAGCATGTGAAGAGTTAATATAAGTTATTGCAAAAAGGGTCACTGAAGATAGTTAAATATCTATCTATGTAGCAGTCTGTTGACTAACAGTTCAGCAGTCTGTTGACTAACTGTTCAGCAGTCTGTTGGCTAACTGTTCAGCAGTCTGTTGGCTAACTGTTCAGCAGTCTGTTGGCTAACTGTTCGGCAGTCTGTTGGCTAACTGTTCAGCAGTCTGTTGACTAACAGTTCAGCAGTCTGTTGACTAACTGTTCAGCAGTCTGTTGACTAACTGTTCAGCAGTCCGTTGACTAACTATCCAGCAGTCTGTTGACTAACTGTTCAGCAGTCTGTTGACTAACTGTTCAGCAGTCTGTTGACTAACTATCCAGCAGTCTGTTGACGAACTGTTCAGCAGTCTGTAGACTAATTGTTCATACATCTATAGCATGTCAACATGCATAGCTCTTCATGAACTCTTGAAACAATCCAAACATGACAATTCAATTCACACAGTAACATTCATTTCATTGATTCAAGTTACATCAAGTCTTCATCTCTCCTGGCTTCAGTGAGCCCCGGACTTCTGGTCTCTTCGTTGAGCCACTGATTGTGTGTTTGTGTTTGACCCCCTGCGATAGCCCACACGATGGTCTGACATCCAAACAATATCATAACTGGGGATTGAGTCGTGACACTGTGCTCCCACGTCAGCCAGTCGCTGGTCGCCATTATCACCTTCTCTCATTCTTCCACTACAGATTTGCCAAATGGTTCCGTCAGATTTGCGTCTCTGTGTGTGTGAAGTAAAAGGTGATCTAGAGTTCTTTTTCACCTCTAGTTGCACCGGTTGCTGGTAGAAATGTGTTCAGATCACAGGCCACTAGGAGCACCGCCCGTGGGTGAGAATTTTCTTGTTTGCTTATTGCCCTTTAAAAAAAAATGTTACCTTTATTTAACGAGGCAAGTCAGTTTAAGAAGAAATTCTTATTTTCAATGATGGTCTAGGAACAGTGGGTTAACTGGTCTAGGAACAGTGGGTTAACTGGTCTAGGAACAGTGGTCTAGGAACAGTGGGTTAACTGGTCTAGGAACAGTGGGTTAACTGGTCTAGGAACAGTGGGTTAACTGGTCTAGGAACAGTGGGTTAACTGGTCTAGGAACAGTGGGTTAACTGGTCTAGGAACAGTGGGTTAACTGGTCTAGGAACAGTGGGTTAACTGGTCTAGGAACAGTCGGTGAACTGGTCTAGGAACAGTGGGTTAACTGGTCTAGGAACAGTGGGTTAACTGGTCTAGGAACAGTCGGTGAACTGGTCTAGGAACAGTGGGTTAACTGGTCTAGGAACAGTGGGTTAACTGGTCTAGGAACAGTGGGTTAACTGGTCTAGGAACAGTGGGTTAACTGGTCTAGGAACAGTGGGTTAACTGGTCTAGGAACAGTGGGTTAACTGGTCTAGGAACAGTGGGTTAACTGGTCTAGGAACAGTGGGTTAACTGGTCTAGGAACAGTGGGTTAACTGCCTTGTTCACGGGCAGAATGACAGATTTCTACCTTGTCAGCTCTTGCAACCTTTCGGTTACTAGTCCATCTCTCTATCTAACCACTAGGCTACTTGCCGCCCCTATACAGCTCGTTGTGTGTGGTCTTGGTGCATTGGTTTGTGGAGCTAAATAGACTGCCACGAAAAATATAGATTAAAATGGTCTACAGCTTATAAATGAGGTATTCTAGGGCCTCCCGAGTGGCGCAGCGGTCTACAAAACTGCATCGCAGAGTTGAGGCGTCACTACACTCTGGGGTTTGATCCACAGCCGGCAGTGAACAATTGGCCCACTGTCATCTTGGTTTGGCCGTGAGGCTTTCATTGGCTCATCGCGCTCTAGCGACCCCTTGTGGCGGGCCAGGCGCCTGCAAAATGACTTCAGTCGTCAGCTGAATGGTGTTCCCTCCGACACGTTGATGCTTCTGGGTTAAGCGAGCGGGTGTTAAGAAGCAACGCGGCTTGGCGGTTTTTGTTTCAGAGGATGCACCATTCGACCTTTGCCTCTCCGTTGGGGAGTTGCAACGATGAGACAAGATTGGATCACAATTGGATATCACAGAATTGGGTAGAGAAAGGGGGTCAAATGACACATTTTTTAAAAATGTAAATAAAAACGCTAGAATAGAATAGATAGATATACAGTGGCTGCTGAAAATATTCTTCCACTTCACAGCCACCTTTACGCCGAAAGTATAACTGTAGTTAGAGTGCAGTATAACTGCAGTACACTGTAGTATAACTGTAGTTAGAGTGCAGTATAACTGCAGTACACTGTAGTATAACTGTAGTTAGAGTGCAGTATAACTGCAGTACACTCTAGTATAATTGCAGTACACTGTAGTATAACTGTAGTTAGAGTGCAGTATAACTGCAGTACACTGTAGTATAACTGCAGTACACTGTAGTATAACTGTAGTTAGAGTGCAGTATAACTGCAGTACACTGTAGTATAATTGCAGTACACTGTAGTATAACTGTAGTTAGAGTGCAGTATAACTGCAGTACACTGTAGTATAACTGCAGTACACTGTAGTATAACTGTAGTTAGAGTGCAGTATAACTGCAGTACACTGTATTATAACTGTAGCTAGAGTGTAGTATAACTGCAGTACACTGTAGTATAACTGTAGTTAGAGTGCAGTATAACTGCAGTACACTGTAGTATAACTGTAGCTAGAGTGTAGTATAACTACAGTACACTGTAGTATAACTGCAGTACACTGTAGTATAACTGTAGTTAGAGTGCAGTATAACTGCAGTACACTGTCGTATAACTGTAGTTAGAGTGCAGTATAACTGCAGAATTCTGCAATTACTGTGTCCAAAGTACCACAGTCGACTCTAGTTTGAAAACTGCGATCTTTTTATTTTATTTACTCAAATAGTCTGAGCTTCATGTGTCTCACCCGACCGCGTGAGGTTAGAGCCTGGGAAACGGATCATATTAATTTACAGTAATAAGCATAAGCATAGCATTAGCATAAGCATAGCATTAGCATAAGCTTAGCATAAGCATAGCATTAGCATAAGCATAGCATTAGCATAAGCTTAGCATAAGCATAGCATTAGCATAAGCTAATCCTTCAAAAATAATTACAGTATGTTAGAGTCATTTTACAGGAGGCTTACAATTACAGCTAATTACAAAACAAAAATCAGCATTGTACCCAGAATGCAGTGCCATCTACACCACTAACGCCGTAAACACCCCCCGTGGGAATCAAACCCACATCCCTGCATTGCTCTACCAACACATAGGACCTCATCTTGGCTCTCCTCTCTCGTTGCCTTGTAGAGAGCGAGCTCCCGTTTCTTCACTCCAATCTGCTGCTACAGAATGTTGTACGATCGTGGATGGATCGGCGAAGGTACTAGGTGAGTTACGAAGAGCAGAAGGAGAGTCACGAAGAGCAGAAGGGGAGTCACGAAGAGCAGAAGGAGAGTCACGAAGAGCAGAAGGAGAGTCACGAAGAGCAGAAGGAGAGTCACGAAGAGCAGAAGGAGAGTCACGAAGAGCAGAAGGAGAGTCAGAGCAGAAGGAGAGTCACGAAGAGCAGAAGGAGAGTCACGAAGGCAGAAGGAGAGTCACGAAGAGCAGAAGGAGAGTCACGAAGAGCAGAAGGAGAGTCACGAAGAGCAGAAGGAGAGTCACGAAGGGCAGAAGGAGAGTCACGAAGAGCAGAAGGAGATTCCCGAAGAGCAGAAGGGGAGTCACGAAGAGCAGAAGGGGAGTCACGAAGAGCAGAAGGGGAGTCACGAAGAGCAGAAGGAGAGTCACGAAGAGCAGAAGGAGAGTCACGAAGAGCAGAAGGAGAGTCACGAAGGGCAGAAGGAGAGTCACGAAGAGCAGAAGGAGAGTCACGAAGAGCAGAAGGAGAGTCACGAAGGGAAGAAGGAGAGTCACGAAGAGCAGAAGGAGAGTCACGAAGAGCAGGAGAGTCACGAAGAGCAGAAGGGGAGTCACGAAGAGCAGAAGGGGAGTCACGAAGAGCAGAAGGAGAGTCACGAAGAGCAGAAGGAGAGTCACGAAGAGCAGAAGGAGAGTCACGAAGGGCAGAAGGAGAGTCACGAAGAGCAGAAGGGGAGTCACGAAGAGCAGAAGGGGAGTCACGAAGAGCAGAAGGGGAGTCACGAAGAGCAGAAGGAGAGTCACGAAGAGCAGAAGGAGAGTCACGAAGAGCAGAAGGAGAGTCACGAAGGGCAGAAGGAGAGTCACGAAGAGCAGAAGGAGAGTCACGAAGAGCAGAAGGGGAGTCACGAAGAGCAGAAGGGGAGTCACGAAGAGCAGAAGGAGAGTCACGAAGAGCAGAAGGAGAGTCACGAAGAGCAGAAGGAGAGTCACGAAGGGCAGAAGGAGAGTCACGAAGAGCAGAAGGAGAGTCACGAAGAGCAGAAGGAGAGTCACGAAGAGCAGAAGGAGAGTCACGAAGAGCAGAAGGAGAGTCACGAAGAGCAGAAGGAGAGTCACGAAGGGCAGAAGGAGAGTCACGAAGAGCAGAAGGAGAGTCACGAAGAGCAGGAGAGTCACGAAGAGCAGAAGGGGAGTCACGAAGAGCAGAAGGAGAGTCACGAAGAGCAGAAGGAGAGTCACGAAGGGCAGAAGGAGAGTCACGAAGAGCAGAAGGAGAGTCACGAAGAGCAGAAGGAGAGTCACGAAGAGCAGAAGGGGAGTCACGAAGAGCAGAAGGGGAGTCACGAAGAGCAGAAGGGGAGTCACGAAGAGCAGAAGGAGAGTCACGAAGAGCAGAAGGAGAGTCACGAAGAGCAGAAGGAGAGTCACGAAGGGCAGAAGGAGAGTCACGAAGAGCAGAAGGAGAGTCACGAAGAGCAGAAGGAGAGTCACAAAGAGCAGAAGGAGAGTCACGAAGAGCAGAAGGAGAGTCACGAAGAGCAGAAGGAGAGTCACGAAGGGCAGAAGGAGAGTCACGAAGAGCAGAAGGAGAGTCACGAAGAGGAGGAGAGTCACGAAGAGCAGAAGGGGAGTCACGAAGAGCAGAAGGGGGGTCACGAAGAGCAGAAGGGGAGTCACGAAGAGCAGAAGGGGAGTCACGAAGGGCAGAAGGAGAGTCACGAAGAGCAGAAGGAGATTCCCGAAGAGCAGAAGGAGATTCCCGAAGAGCAGAAGGAGAGTCTCGAAGAGCAGAAGGGGAGTCACGAAGAGCAGAAGGGGAGTCACGAAGAGCAGAAGGAGAGTCACGAAGAGCAGAAGGAGAGTCACGAAGAGCAGAAGGAGAGTCACGAAGGGCAGAAGGAGAGTCACGAAGAGCAGAAGGAGAGTCACGAAGAGCAGAAGGAGAGTCACGAAGGGCAGAAGGAGAGTCACGAAGAGCAGAAGGAGAGTCACGAAGAGCAGAAGGAGAGTCACGAAGAGCAGAAGGGGAGTCACGAAGAGCAGAAGGGGAGTCACGAAGAGCAGAAGGAGCGTCACGAAGAGCAGAAGGAGAGTCACGAAGAGCAGAAGGAGAGTCACGAAGAGCAGAAGGAGAGTCACGAAGAGCAGAAGGAGAGTCACGAAGAGCAGAAGGGGAGTCACGAAGAGCAGAAGGGAAGTCACGAAGAGCAGAAGGGGAGTCACGAAGAGCAGAAGGAGAGTCACGAAGGGCAGAAGGAGAGTCACGAAGAGCAGAAGGAGAGTCACGAAGAGCAGAAGGAGAGTCACTAAGAGCAGAAGGGGAGTCACGAAGAGCAGAAGGGGAGTCACGAAGAGCAGAAGGGGAATCACAAAGAGCAGAAGGAGAGTCACGAAGAGCAGAAGGAGAGTCACGAAGGGCAGAAGGAGAGTCACGAAGAGCAGGAGAGTCACGAAGAGCAGAAGGAGAGTCACGAAGAGCAGAAGGAGAGTCACGAAGAGCAGAAGGGGAGTCACGAAGAGCAGAAGGGGAGTCACGAAGAGCAGAAGGAGCGTCACGAAGAGCAGAAGGAGAGTCACGAAGAGCAGAAGGAGAGTCACGAAGAGCAGAAGGAGAGTCACGAAGAGCAGAAGGAGAGTCACGAAGAGCAGAAGGGGAGTCACAAAGAGCAGAAGGGGAGTCACGAAGAGCAGAAGGGGAGTCACGAAGAGCAGAAGGAGAGTCACGAAGAGCAGAAGGAGAGTCACGAAGAGCAGAAGGAGAGTCACGAAGGGCAGAAGGAGAGTCACGAAGAGCAGAAGGAGAGTCACGAAGAGCAGAAGGAGAGTCACGAAGAGCAGAAGGAGAGTCACGAAGAGCAGAAGGAGAGTCACGAAGAGCAGAAGGAGAGTCACGAAGGGCAGAAGGAGAGTCACGAAGAGCAGAAGGAGAGTCACGAAGAGCAGGAGAGTCACGAAGAGCAGAAGGGGAGTCACGAAGAGCAGAAGGGGAGTCACGAAGAGCAGAAGGGGAGTCACGAAGAGCAGAAGGGGAGTCACGAAGAGCAGAAGGAGAGTCACGAAGAGCAGAAGGAGAGTCACGAAGAGCAGAAGGAGAGTCACGAAGGGCAGAAGGAGAGTCACGAAGAGCAGAAGGAGAGTCACGAAGAGCAGAAGGAGAGTCACTAAGAGCAGAAGGGGAGTCACGAAGAGCAGAAGGGGAGTCACGAAGAGCAGAAGGGGAATCACAAAGAGCAGAAGGAGAGTCACGAAGAGCAGAAGGAGAGTCACGAAGGGCAGAAGGAGAGTCACGAAGAGCAGGAGAGTCACGAAGAGCAGAAGGAGAGTCACGAAGAGCAGAAGGAGAGTCACGAAGGGCAGAAGGAGAGTCACGAAGAGCAGAAGGAGAGTCACGAAGAGCAGAAGGAGAGTCACGAAGAGCAGAAGGAGAGTCACGAAGAGCAGAAGGAGAGTCACGAAGAGCAGAAGGAGAGTCACGAAGGGCAGAAGGAGAGTCACGAAGAGCAGAAGGAGAGTCACGAAGAGCAGAAGGAGAGTCACGAAGAGCAGAAGGGGAGTCACGAAGAGCAGAAGGGGAGTCACGAAGAGCAGAAGGGGAGTCACGAAGAGCAGAAGGAGAGTCACGAAGAGCAGAAGGAGAGTCACGAAGGGCAGAAGGAGAGTCACGAAGAGCAGAAGGAGAGTCACGAAGGGCAGAAGGAGAGTCACGAAGAGCAGAAGGAGAGTCACGAAGAGCAGAAGGAGAGTCACGAAGAGCAGAAGGGGAGTCACGAAGAGCAGAAGGGGAGTCACGAAGAGCAGAAGGGGAGTCACGAAGAGCAGAAGGAGAGTCACGAAGAGCAGAAGGAGAGTCACGAAGGGCAGAAGGAGAGTCACGAAGAGCAGAAGGAGAATCACGAAGAGCAGAAGGAGAGTCACGAAGAGCAGAAGGAGAGTCACGAAGGGCAGAAGGAGAGTCACGAAGAGTAGAAGGAGAGTCACGAAGAGCAGAAGGAGAGTCACGAAGAGCAGAAGGAGAGCGAGGGAGAAATGGAAGACAGACAGTTAGAGAGAAGGCTGGCTGTAGTGGAGATTTAATGAGTACTTAGGGGAATATCAGATGGGTCTTTCAGACAAGTCTCCTTCTGGTGCGTCATTCTAAATCACTTTCACGCAAACAAGGAAGTTCCCATCATGCTTTTGTGTTTGGCGGGTGTCATCCTGTGGTAGTGCCAGTCATTTCTTTAAGCCCGACACGCGCACACACACACACACACACACACACACACACACACACACACACACACACACACACACACACACACACACACACACACACACACACACACACTCCCTCTCTCCTTCCTTCCTTCCTTCCTTCCCTCTCTCTCTCTCTCTCTCTCTCTCTGTGTCTCCCTCCCTCCCTCTCTCTCTGTCTCTCTCTCTGTCTCTCTCTCTGTCTCTCTCCCTCTCTCTCTCTCTGTGTGTGTCTCCCTCCCTCTCTCTCTGTCTCTCTCTCTGTCTCTCTCTCTGTCTCTCTCCCTCTCTCTCTCTCTCTCTCTGTGTGTCTCCCTCCCTCCCTCTCTCTCTGTCTCTCTCTGTCTCTCTCTGTCTCTCTCCCTCTCTCTCTCTCTCTCTGTGTGTCTCCCTCCCTCCCTCTCTCTCTGTCTCTCTCTCTGTCTCTCTCTCTGTCTCTCTCCCTCTCTCTCTCTCTCTGTCTCCCTCCCTCTCTCTCTCTCTCTCTCTCTCTGTCTCCCTCCCTCCCTCTCTCTCTCTCTCTCTCTCTCTCTCTCTCTGTCTCCCTCCCTCTCTCTCTCTCTCTCTCTCTCTCTCTGTCTCCCTCCCTCTCCTCTCTCTCTCTCTCTCTCTCTCTGTCTCTCTCCCTCTCTCTCTCTCTCTCTGTCTCCCTCCCTCTCTCTCTGTCTCTCTCTCTCTCTCTCTCTGTCTCCCTCCCTCTCTCTCCTCTCTCTCTCTCTCTCTCTGTCTCTCTCTCTCTCTCTCTCTCTCTCTCTCTCTCTCTCTCTCTCTCTCTCTCTCTGTCTCTCTCCCTCTCTCTCTCTCTCTCTGTCTCTCTCCCTCTCTCTCTCTCTCTCTGTCTCCCTCCCTCTCTCTCCCTCTCTCTCTCTCTCTCTCTGTCTCCCTCCCTCAGCCCAAACAGAACAGATGTTAGCAGTTTTTTATTATCTCCTTCTCATTACTGAATTATTAATCATTGCATGGTTTTAAATAGCAAACCTTTCTCCTTCTCATCCTCTCTCCCTCCTTCTCTCCTTCTCTCCCTCTCTCCCCCTATCCTTCTCTCTCCCTCTCCCCTCTCTCCCCCTATCCTTCTCTCTCTCCCTCTCTTGCTCTCCCTCCCTCTCTCTCCTCTCTGTCCCTTTGTCTACCTCCCTCTCTCTCTATCCCTCTATCCCGCTCTCCCTCTCTATCCCTCTCTCTCTATCCCTCTCTATCCCTCTCTCTCTATCCCTCTATCCCGCTCTCCCTCTCTCTCTATCCCTCTCTCTATCCCTCTCTATCCCGCTCTCCCTCCCTCTCTATCCCTCTCTCTCTATCCCTCTCTATCCCTCCCTCTCTATCCCTCTCTCTCTATCCCGCTCTCCCTCCCTCTCTATCCCTCTCTCACTATCCCTCTCTATCCCTCTCTCTCTATCCCTCTCTATCCCTCTCTATCCCTCTCTCTCTATCCCTCTCTCTCTATCCCGCTCTACATCTCTCTCTATCCCTCTATCCCTCTCTCTCTCTAGCCCTCTATCCCGCTCTCTATCCCTCTCTCTCTATCCCTCTCTATCCCTCTCTCTCTATCCCTCTCTATCTCTCTCTCTCTGTCTTGATGCAAATCCCTCGCTCCTTTGCTCCATCCCCCTCTCTCTCTCTCCCTCCCTCTCTTTCTCTGTCTCTCCTCACTTGGGAGAGCGTTATTATTCTCATCTTGACAGCAAAGTATGCTGTGATTAAAAGATAATTGCCTGGTTTGACTCCTCCATTGATATGAAAATGGGATTTAAATTATTGGCCTGGGTTTAAAGGGCAAGTCCACCGCTTTTCAACCTCATGCTCATTATCTCCAGCACAATACCTGTGTCAAAGTCTGTTCCAAAACCAATGTTACAGTCTGTTCCAATACCAGTGTTCCAATACCAGTGTTACAGTCTGTTCCAATACCAGTGTTAAAGTCTGTTCCAATACCAGTGTTCCATTACCAGTGTTACAGTCTGTTCCAATACCAGTGTTACAGTCTGTTCCAATACCAGTGTTACAGTCTGTTCCAATACCAGTGTTCCAATACCAATGTTAGAGTCTGTTCCAATACCAGTGTTACAGTCTGTTCCAATACCAGTGTTACAGTCTGTTCCAATACCAGTGTTACAGTCTGTTCAAATACCAGTGTTACAGTCTGTTCCAATACCAGTGTTACAGTCTGTTCCAATACCAGTGTTCCAATACCAGTGTTACAGTCTGTTCCAATACCAGTGTTACAGTCTGTTCCAATACCAGTGTTACAGTCTGTTTCCAATACCAGTGTTACAGTCTGTTCCAATACCAGTGTTACAGTCTGTTCCAATACCAGTGTTACAGTCTGTTCCAATACCAGTGTTACGGTCTGTTCCAATACCAGTGTTACGGTCTGTTCCAATACCAGTGTTACGGTCTGTTCCAATACCAGTGTTACAGTCTGTTCCAATACCAGTGTTACAGTCTGTTCCAATACCAGTGTTACAGTCTGTTCCAATACCAGTGTTACGGTCTGTTCCAATACCAGTGTTACGGTCTGTTCCAATACCAGTGTTACAGTCTGTTGCAATACCAGTGTTACAGTCTGTTCCACTACCAGTGTTACAGTCTGTTCCACTACCACTGTTACAGTCTGTTACAGTCTGTTCCAATACCAGTGTTACAGTCTGTTCCAATACCAGTGTTACAGTCTGTTCCACTACCAGTGTTACAGTCTGTTACAGTCTGTTCCAATACCAGTGTTACAGTCTGTTCCAATACCAGTGTTACAGTCTGTTCCAATACCAGTGTTACAGTCTGTTCCAATACCAGTGTTACAGTCTGTTCCAATACCAGTGTTACAGTCTGTTCAAATACCAGTGTTACAGTCTGTTCCACTACCAGTGTTACAGTCTGTTACAGTCTGTTCCAATACCAGTGTTACAGTCTGTTCCAATACCAGTGTTACAGTCTGTTCCTATACCAGTGTTACAGTCTTGTAGAAAAAAATATGAAGTAAAAAAAATGTTTACCAGATGACATTATCAAAAAAACATTGATTATCAAACACTGTGACGTGGGGATCATGAAAAGACCCTTCCCTTCCCTTAGGGTTCAGGTTAGGGCTAAGGTTCAGGTTAGGGCTAAGGTTCAGGTTAGGGTTCAGGTTAGGGCTAAGGTTCAGGTTAGGGCTAAGGTTCAGGTTAGGGCTAAGGTTCAGGTTAGGGCTAAGGTTCAGGTTAGGGTTCAGGTTAGGGCTAAGGTTCAGGTTAGGGCTAAGGTTCAGGTTCAGGTTAGGGCTAAGGTTCAGGTTAGGGCTAAGGTTCAGGTTCAGGTTAGGGCTAAGGTTCAGGTTAGGGCTAAGGTTCAGGTTAGGGCTTAGGTTCAGGTTCAGGTTAGGGCTGAGGTTCAGGTTCAGGTTAGGGCTTAGGTTTGGGTTAGGGCTAAGGTTCAGGTTAGGGCTTAGGTTCAGGTTCAGGTTAGGGCTGAGGTTCAGGTTCAGGTTAGGGCTTAGGTTCAGGTTAGGGCTAAGGTTCAGGTTCAGGTTAGGGCTAAGGTTCAGGTTCAGGTTAGGGCTAAGGTTCAGGTTAGGGCTAAGGTTCAGGTTAGGGCTAAGGTTCAGGTTAGGGTTCAGGTTAGGGCTAAGGTTCGGGTTAGGGCTTAGGTTCAGGTTAGGGCTAAGGTTCAGGTTAGGGTTAAG
>NC_088412.1:5425712-5480712 GCF_034236695.1 Oncorhynchus nerka
AGGTTTGGAACAGTTGAGGGGGTCACTGATGGAGAGGTTAGGAACAGTTGAGGGGGGTCCCTGATGGAGAGGTTTAGGAACAGTTGAGGGGGGGTCCCTGATGGAGAGGTTAGGAACAGTTGGGGGTCCCTGACGGAGAGGTTTGGAACAGTTGGGGGTCCCTGATGGAGAGGTTAGGAACAGTTGGGGGTCCCTGATGGAGAGGTTAGGAACAGTTGGGAGGGGGTCCCTGATGGAGAGGTTAGGAACAGTTGAGGGGGGTCCCTGATGGAGGGGTTGGAACAGTTGAGGGGGGTCCCTGATGGAGAGGTTAGGAACAGTTGGGGGTCCCTGATGGAGAGGTTTGGAACAGTTGAGGGGTCCCTGATGGAGAGGTTAGGAACAGTTGGGGGTCCCTGATGGAGAGGTTAGGAACAGTTGGGGGGGAGAGGTCCCTGATGGAGAGGTTAGGAACATTTGAGGGGGGTCCCTGATGGAGAGGTTTGGAACAGTTGAGGGGTCCCTGATGGAGAGGTTTGAAACAGTTGGGGGTCCCTGATGGAGAGGTTAGGAACAGTTGAGGGGTCCCTGACGGAGAGGTTAGGAACAGTTGGGGGTCCCTGATGGAGAGGTTAGGAACAGTTGAGGGGTCCCTGATGGAGAGATTTGGAACAGTTGAGGGGTGGGGGTCCCTGATGGAGAGGTTTGGAACAGTTGGGGGGGTCCCTGATGGAGAGGTTAGGAACAGTTGGGGGTCCCTGACGGAGAGGTTAGGAACAGTTGAGGGGGGGAACAGTCCCTGATGGAGAGGTTTGGAACAGTTGAGGGGGGGTCCCTGATGGAGAGGTTTGGAACAGTTGAGGGGGTCCCTGACGGAGAGGTTTGGAACAGTTGAGGGGGGTCCCTGACAGAGGTTTGGAACAGTTGAGGGGGGTCCCTGACGGAGAGGTTTGGAACAGTTGAGGGGGGTCCCTGACGGAGAGGTTTGGAACAGTTGAGGGGGTCCCTGATGGAGAGGTTAGGAACAGTTGAGGGGTCCCTGATGGAGAGGTTTGGAACAGTTGAGGGGGGTCCCTGATGGAGAGGTTAGGAACAGTTGAGGGGGGTCCCTGACGGAGAGGTTTGGAACAGTTGGGGGTCCCTGATGGAGAGGTTTGGAACAGTTGGGGGTCCCTGATGGAGAGGTTTGGAACAGTTGGGGGTCCCTGACGGAGAGGTTAGGAACAGTTGAGGGGGGGGGGGGTCCCTGATGGAGAGGTTTGGAACAGTTGAGGGGGGGGGGGTCCCTGATGGAGAGGTTTGGAACAGTTGAGGGGTCCCTGATGGAGAAGCCCTTGAAGTAGAGAACTAGATGAACTAGCCTTATTCATTCATGTTATTTATTTACATTGCGAAGGGGTTGAATACTTATCCACTCAGGTTGCTGGATCGAATCCCCAAGCTGACAAGGTAGAAATATGTCATTCTGCCCCTGAACAAGGCAGTTAACCCAATGTTCCCCTGAACAAGGCAGTTAACCCAATGTTCTCCTGAACAAGACAGTTAACCCACTGTTCCCCTGAACAAGGCAGTTAACCCAATGTTCCCCTGAACAAGGCAGTTAACCCACTGTTCCCCTGAACAAGGCAGTTAACCCACTGTTTCCCTGAACAAGACAGTTAACCCACTGTTCCCCTGAACAGGCAGTTAACCCAATGTTCCCCTGAACAAGGCAGTTAACCCACTGTTTCCCTGAACAAGACAGTTAACCCACTGTTCCCCTGAACAGGCAGTTAACCCAATGTTCCCCTGAACAAGGCAGTTAACCCACTGTTCCCCTGAACAAGGCAGTTAACCCACTGTTCCCCTGAACAAGGCAGTTAACCCACTGTTCCCCTGAACAAGGCAGTTAACCCACTGTTCCCCTGAACAAGGCAGTTAACCCACTGTTCCCCTGAACAAGGCAGTTAACCCACTGTTCCCCTGAACAAGGCAGTTAACCCACTGTTCCCCTGAACAAGGCAGTTAACCCACTGTTCCCCTGAACAAGGCAGTTAACCCACTGTTCCCCTGAACAAGTCAGTTAACCCACTGTTTCCCTGAACAAGGCAGTTAACCCACTGTTCCCCTGAACAAGGCAGTTAATCCACTGTTTCCCTGAACAAGGCAGTTAACCCACTGTTCCCCTGAATAGGCAGTTAACCCACTGTTCCCCTGAACAAGGCAGTTAACCCACTGTTCCCCTGAACAAGGCAGTTAACCCACTGTTCCCCCGAACAAGGCAGTTAACCCACTGTTCCCCTGAACAAGGCAGTTAACCCACTGTTCCCCTGAACAAGACAGTTAACCCACTGTTTCCCTGAACAAGACAGTTAACCCACTGTTCCCCTGAACAAGGCAGTTAACCCACTGTTCTCCTGAACAAGGCAGTTAACCCACTGTTCCCCTGAACAAGGCAGTTAACCCACTGTTCCCCTGAACAAGACAGTTAACCCACTGTTCCCCTGAACAAGGCAGTTAACCCACTGTTTCCCTGAACAAGGCAGTTAACCCACTGTTCCCCTGAACAAGGCAGTTAACCCACTGTTCCCCTGAACAAGGCAGTTAACCCACTGTTCCCCTGAACAAGGCAGTTAACCCACTGTTCCCCTGAACAAGGCAGTTAACCCACTGTTCCCCTGAACAAGGCAGTTAACCCACTGTTCCCCTGAACAAGGCAGTTAACCCACTGTTCCCCTGTAGGCCGTCATTGTAAATAAGAATTTGATCTTAACTGGCCGAGTTAAATAAAGGTTAAATAAATGTTTTTATTCAAGTGTGGTCCAACATCAGTATTATAGTGACATGGCCAGTGGTTTGTCGTGGTCTAACATCAGTATTATACTGACAGGGCCAGTGGTTTGTCGTGGTCCAACACCAGTATTATAGTGACAGGGCCAGTGGTCCAACATCAGTATTATAGTGACAGGGCCAGTGGTTTGTTGTGGTCCAACATCAGTATTATAGTGACAGGGCCAGTGGTCCAACACCAGTATTATAGTGACAGGGCCAGTGGTCCAACATCAGTATTATAGTGACAGGGCCAGTGGTTTGTTGTGGTCCAACACCAGTATTATAGTGACAGGGCCAGTGGTCCAACATCAGTATTATAGTGACAGGGCCAGTGGTCCAACACCAGTATTATAGTGACAGGGCCAGTGGTCCAACATCAATATTATAGTGACAGGGCCAGTGGTCCAACACCAGTATTATAGTGACAGGGCCAGTGGTTTGTCGTGGTCCAACATCAGTATTATAGTGACAGGGCCAGTGGTCCAACACCAGTATTATAGTGACAGGGCCAGTGGTCCAACACCAGTATTATAGTGACAGGGCCAGTGGTTTGTCGTGGTCCAACACCAGTATTATAGTGACAGGGCCAGTGGTCCAACATCAGTATTATAGTGACAGGGCCAGTGGTTTGTTGTGGTCCAACATCAGTATTATAGTGACAGGGCCAGTGGTCCAACATCAGTATTATAGTGACAGGGCCAGTGGTCCAACACCAGTATTATAGTGACAGGGCCAGTGGTCCAACATCAGTATTATAGTGACAGGGCCAGTGGTTTGTCGTGGTCCAACACCAGTATTATAGTGACAGGGCCAGTGGTTTGTCGTGGTCCAACATCAGTATTATAGTGACAGGGCCAGTGGTCCAACACCAGTATTATAGTGACAGGGCCAGTGGTTTGTCGTGGTCCAACATCAGTATTATAGTGACAGGGCCAGTGGTCCAACACCAGTATTATAGTGACAGGGCCAGTGGTTTGTCGTGGTCCAACATCAGTATTATAGTGACAGGGCCAGTGGTTTGTCGTGGTCCAACACCAGTATTATAGTGACAGGGCCAGTGGTCCAACACCAGTATTATAGTGACAGGGCCAGTGGTTTGTTGTGGTCCAACATCAGTATTATAGTGACAGGGCCAGTGGTCCAACACCAGTATTATAGTGACAGGGCCAGTGGTCCAACATCAGTATTATAGTGACAGGGCCAGTGGTTTGTTGTGGTCCAACACCAGTATTATAGTGACAGGGCCAGTGGTCCAACATCAGTATTATAGTGACAGGGCCAGTGGTCCAACACCAGTATTATAGTGACAGGGCCAGTGGTCCAACATCAATATTATAGTGACAGGGCCAGTGGTCCAACACCAGTATTATAGTGACAGGGCCAGTGGTTTGTCGTGGTCCAACATCAGTATTATAGTGACAGGGCCAGTGGTCCAACACCAGTATTATAGTGACAGGGCCAGTGGTCCAACACCAGTATTATAGTGACAGGGCCAGTGGTTTGTCGTGGTCCAACACCAGTATTATAGTGACAGGGCCAGTGGTCCAACATCAGTATTATAGTGACAGGGCCAGTGGTTTGTTGTGGTCCAACATCAGTATTATAGTGACAGGGCCAGTGGTCCAACATCAGTATTATAGTGACAGGGCCAGTGGTCCAACACCAGTATTATAGTGACAGGGCCAGTGGTCCAACATCAGTATTATAGTGACAGGGCCAGTGGTTTGTCGTGGTCCAACACCAGTATTATAGTGACAGGGCCAGTGGTTTGTCGTGGTCCAACATCAGTATTATAGTGACAGGGCCAGTGGTCCAACACCAGTATTATAGTGACAGGGCCAGTGGTTTGTCGTGGTCCAACATCAGTATTATAGTGACAGGGCCAGTGGTCCAACACCAGTATTATAGTGACAGGGCCAGTGGTTTGTCGTGGTCCAACATCAGTATTATAGTGACAGGGCCAGTGGTTTGTCGTGGTCCAACACCAGTATTATAGTGACAGGGCCAGTGGTCCAACACCAGTATTATAGTGACAGGGCCAGTGGTTTGTCGTGGTCCAACACCAGTATTATAGTGACAGGGCCAGTGGTTTGTCGTGGTCCAACATCAGTATTATAGTGACAGGGCCAGTGGTTTGTTGTGGTCCAACACCAGTATTATAGTGACAGGGCCAGTGGTTTGTTGTGGTCCAACACCAGTATTATAGTGACAGGGCCAGTGGTTTGTCGTGGTCCAACATCAGTATTATAGTGACAGGGCCAGTGGTCCAACACCAGTATTATAGTGACAGGGCCAGTGGTCCAACACCAGTATTATAGTGACAGGGCCAGTGGTCCAACACCAGTATTATAGTGACAGGGCCAGTGGTTTGTCGTGGTCCAACACCAGTATTATAGTGACAGGGCCAGTGGTTTGTCGTGGTCCAACATCAGTATTATAGTGACAGGGCCAGTGGTTTGTTGTGGTCCAACACCAGTATTATAGTGACAGGGCCAGTGGTTTGTTGTGGTCCAACACCAGTATTATAGTCACAGGGCCAGTGGTCCAACATCAGTATTATAGTGACAGGGCCAGTGGTTTGTTGTGGTCCAACATCAGTATTATAGTGACAGGGCCAGTGGTTTGTCGTGGTCCAACACCAGTATTATAGTGACAGGGCCAGTGGTTTGTCGTGGTCCAACACCAGTATTATAGTGACAGGGCCAGTGGTTTGTTGTGGTCCAACATCAGTATTATAGTGACAGGGCCAGTGGTCCAACACCAGTATTATAGTGACAGGGCCAGTGGTTTGTCGTGGTCTAACATCAGTATTATAGTGACAGGGCCAGTGGTCCAACACCAGTATTATAGTGACAGGGCCAGTGGTTTGTCTGGGTCCAACATCAGTATTATAGTGACAGGGCCAGTGGTCCAACACCAGTATTATAGTGACAGGGCCAGTGGTTTGTCGTGGTCCAACATCAGTATTATAGTGACAGGGCCAGTGGTTTGTCGTGGTCCAACACCAGTATTATAGTGACAGGGCCAGTGGTCCAACATCAGTATTATAGTGACAGGGCCAGTGGTTTGTCGTGGTCCAACATCAGTATTATAGTGACAGGGCCAGTGGTTTGTCGTGGTCCAACACCAGTATTATAGTGACAGGGCCAGTGGTCCAACACCAGTATTATAGTGACAGGGCCAGTGGTTTGTCGTGGTCCAACACCAGTATTATAGTGACAGGGCCAGTGGTTTGTCGTGGTCCAACATCAGTATTATAGTGACAGGGCCAGTGGTTTGTTGTGGTCTAACACCAGTATTATAGTGACAGGGCCAGTGGTTTGTTGTGGTCCAACACCAGTATTATAGTGACAGGGCCAGTGGTTTGTCGTGGTCCAACATCAGTATTATAGTGACAGGGCCAGTGGTCCAACACCAGTATTATAGTGACAGGGCCAGTGGTTTGTTGTGGTCCAACACCAGTATTATAGTGACAGGGCCAGTGGTTTGTCGTGGTCCAACATCAGTATTATAGTGACAGGGCCAGTGGTTTGTTGTGGTCCAACACCAGTATTATAGTGACAGGGCCAGTGGTTTGTTGTGGTTCAACACCAGTATTATAGTGACAGGGCCAGTGGTCCAACATCAGTATTATAGTGACAGGGCCAGTGGTTTGTTGTGGTCCAACATCAGTATTATAGTGACAGGGCCAGTGGTTTGTCGTGGTCCAACACCAGTATTATAGTGACAGGGCCAGTGGTTTGTCGTGGTCCAACACCAGTATTATAGTGACAGGGCCAGTGGTTTGTTGTGGTCTAACATCAGTATTATAGTGACAGGGCCAGTGGTCCAACACCAGTATTATAGTGACAGGGCCAGTGGTTTGTCTGGGTCCAACATCAGTATTATAGTGACAGGGCCAGTGGTCCAACACCAGTACTATAGTGACAGGGCCAGTGGTTTGTCGTGGTCCAACATCAGTATTATAGTGACAGGGCCAGTGGTCCAACACCAGTATTATAGTGACAGGGCCAGTGGTCCAACACAAGTATTATAGTGACAGGGCCAGTGGTCCAACACAAGTATTATAGTGACAGGGCCAGTGGTCCAACATCAGTATTATAGTGACAGGGCCAGTGGTCCAACACCAGTATTATAGTGACAGGGACAGTGGTCCAACATTAGTATTATAGTGACAGGGCCAGTGGTCCAACATCAGTATTATAGTGACAGGGCCAGTGGTTTGTTGTGATCCAACACCAGTATTATAGTGACAGGGCCAGTGGTTTGTCGTGGTCCAACATCAGTATTATAGTGACAGGGCCAGTGGTTTGTCGTGGTCCAACATCAGTATTATAGTGACAGGGCCAGTGGTCCAACATCAGTATTATAGTGACAGGGCCAGTGGTCCAATACCAGTATTATAGTGACAGGGCCAGTGGTCCAACATCAGTATTATAGTGACAGGGCCAGTGGTTTGTCGTGGTCCAACATCAGTTTTATAGTGACAGGGCTAGTGGTTTGTCGTGGTCTAACACCAGTAATATAGTGACAGGGCCAGTGGTTTGTTGTGGTCCAACACCAGTATTATAGTGACAGGGCCAGTGGTTTGTCGTGGTCCAACACCAGTATTATAGTGACAGGGCCAGTGGTTTGTCGTGGTCCAACACCAGTATTATAGTGACAGGGCCAGTGGTCCAACACCAGTATTATAGTGACAGGGCCAGTGGTTTGTCGTGGTCCAACATCAGTATTATAGTGACAGGGCCAGTGGTTTGTTGTGGTCCAACACCAGTATTATAGTGACAGGGCCAGTGGTCCAACATCAGTATTATAGTGACAGGGCCAGTGGTCCAACATCAGTATTATAGTGACAGGGCCAGTGGTCCACCATCAGTATTATAGTGACAGGGCCAGTGGTTTGTCGTGGTCCAACACCAGTATTATAGTGACAGGGCCAGTGGTCCAACACCAGTATTATAGTGACAGGGCCAGTGGTTTGTTGTGGTCCAACATCAGTATTATAGTGACAGGGCCAGTGGTTTGTTGTGGTCCAACATCAGTATTATAGTGACAGGGCCAGTGGTTTGTTGTGGTCCAACATCAGTATTATAGTGACAGGGCCAGTGGTTTGTCGTGGTCCAACACCAGTATTATAGTGACAGGGCCAGTGGTTTGTCGTGGTCCAACACCAGTATTATAGTGACAGGGCCAGTGGTTTGTCGTGGTCCAACACCAGTATTATAGTGACAAGGCCAGTGGTTTGTCGTGGTCCAACATCAGTATTATAGTGACAGGGCCAGTGGTTTGTTGTGGTCCAACACCAGTATTATAGTGACAGGGCCAGTGGTTTGTCGTGGTCCAACACCAGTATTATAGTGACAGGGCCAGTGGTTTGTCGTGGTCCAACATCAGTATTATAGTGACAGGGCCAGTGGTTCAACATCAGTATTATAGTGACAGGGCCAGTGGTCCAACATCAGTTTTATAGTGACAGGACCAGTGGTTTGTCGTGGTCCAACACCAGTATTATAGTGACAGGGCCAGTGGTTTGTCGTGGTCCAACATCAGTATTATAGTGACAGGGCCAGGGTTTGTCGTGGTCCAACACCAGTATTATAGTGACAGGGCCAGTGGTTTGTCGTGGTCCAACATCAGTATTATAGTGACAGGGCCAGTGGTTTGTCGTGGTCCAACACCAGTATTATAGTGACAGGGCCAGTGGTCCAACATCAGTATTATAGTGACAGAGCCAGTGGTTTGTTGTGGTCCAACACCAGTATTATAGTGACAGGGCCAGTGGTCCAACACCAGTATTATAGTGACAGCGCCAGTGGTTTGTCGTGGTCCAACATCAGTATTATAGTGACAGGGCCAGTGGTCCAACATCAGTATTATAGTGACAGGGCCAGTGGTCCAACATCAGTTTTATAGTGACAGGACCAGTGGTTTGTCGTGGTCCAACACCAGTATTATAGTGACAGGGCCAGTGGTTTGTCGTGGTCCAACATCAGTATTATAGTGACAGGGCCAGTGGTTTGTCGTGGTCCAACACCAGTATTATAGTGACAGGGCCAGTGGTTTGTCGTGGTCCAACATCAGTATTATAGTGACAGGGCCAGTGGTTTGTCGTGGTCCAACACCAGTATTATAGTGACAGGGCCAGTGGTCCAACATCAGTATTATAGTGACAGGGCCAGTGGTTTGTTGTGGTCCAACACCAGTATTATAGTGACAGGGCCAGTGGTCCAACACCAGTATTATAGTGACAGCGCCAGTGGTTTGTTGTGGTCCAACACCAGTATTATAGTGACAGGGCCAGTGGTTTGTCGTGGTCCAACATCAGTATTATAGTGACAGGGCCAGTGGTTTGTTGTGGTCCAACACCAGTATTATAGTGACAGGGCCAGTGGTTTGTTGTGGTCCAACATCAGTATTATAGTGACAGGGCCAGTGGTCCAACATCAGTATTATAGTGACAGGGCCAGTGGTCCAACACCAGTATTATAGTGACAGGGCCAGTGGTTTGTTGTGGTCCAACATCAGTATTATAGTGACAGGGCCAGTGGTTTGTCGTGGTCCAACACCAGTATTATAGTGACAGGGCCAGTGGTCCAACACCAGTATTATAGTGACAGGGCCAGTGGTTTGTCGTGGTCCAACATCAGTATTATAGTGACAGGGCCAGTGGTTTGTTGTGGTCCAACACCAGTATTATAGTGACAGGGCCAGTGGTTTGTCGTGGTCCAACATCAGTATTATAGTAACAGGGCCAGTGGTTTGTCGTGGTCCAACATCAGTATTATAGTGACAGGGCCAGTGGTTTGTCGTGGTCCAACACCAGTATTATAGTGACAGGGCCAGTGGTTTATTATAGTGATAGGGCCAGTGGTCCAACACCAGTATTATAGTGACAGGGCCAGTGGTTTGTCGTGGTCCAACATCAGTATTATAGTGACAGGGCCAGTGGTCCAACATCAGTATTATAGTGACAGGGCCAGTGGTCCAACACCAGTATTATAGTGACAGGGCCAGTGGTTTGTGTGGTCCAACATCAGTATTATAGTGACAGGGCCAGTGGTCCAACACCAGTATTATAGTGACAGGGCCAGTGGTCCAACATCAGTATTATAGTGACAGGGCCAGTGGTTTGTTGTGGTCCAACATCAGTATTATAGTGACAGGGCCAGTGGTCCAACACCAGTATTATAGTGACAGGGCCAGTGGTCCAACACCAGTATTATAGTGACAGGGCCAGTGGTCCAACACCAGTATTATAGTGACAGGGCCAGTGGTTTGTCGTGGTCCAACATCAGTATTATAGTGACAGGGCCAGTGGTCCAACACCAGTATTATAGTGACAGGGCCAGTGGTTTGTCGTGGTCCAACATCAGTATTATAGTGACAGGGCCAGTGGTTTGTTGTGGTCCAACACCAGTATTATAGTGACAGGGCCAGTGGTTTGTCGTGGTCCAACATCAGTATTATAGTGACAGGGCCAGTGGTTTGTTGTGGTCCAACATCAGTATTATAGTGACAGGGCCAGTGGTCCAACACCAGTATTATAGTGACAGGGCCAGTGGTCCAACACCAGTATTATAGTGACAGGGCCAGTGGTCCAACACCAGTATTATAGTGACAGGGCCAGTGGTTTGTCGTGGTCCAACATCAGTATTATAGTGACAGGGCCAGTGGTTTGTCGTGGTCCAACATCAGTATTATAGTGACAGGGCCAGTGGTTTGTCGTGGTCCAACATCAGTATTATAGTGACAGGGCCAGTGGTTTGTCGTGGTCCAACATCAGTATTATAGTGACAGGGCCAGTGGTTTGTCGTGGTCCAACACCAGTATTATAGTGACAGGGCCAGTGGTCCAACACCAGTATTATAGTGACAGGGCCAGTGGTTTGTTGTGGTCCAACACCAGTATTATAGTGACAGGGCCAGTGGTTTGTCGTGGTCCAACATCAGTATTATAGTGACAGGGCCAGTGGTTTGTTGTGGTCCAACACCAGTATTATAGTGACAGGGCCAGTGGTTTGTCGTGGTCCAACATCAGTATTATAGTGACAGGGCCAGTGGTCCAACACCAGTATTATAGTGACAGGGCCAGTGGTTTGTCGTGGTCCAACATCAGTATTATAGTGACAGGGCCAGTGGTCCAACACCAGTATTATAGTGACAGGGCCAGTGGTTTGTCGTGGTCCAACATCAGTATTATAGTGACAGGGCCAGTGGTTTGTTGTGGTCCAACATCAGTATTATAGTGACAGGGCCAGTGGTTTGTTGTGGTCCAACACCAGTATTATAGTGACAGGGCCAGTGGTTTGTCGTGGTCCAACACCAGTATTATAGTGACAGGGCCAGTGGTTTGTCGTGGTCCAACACCAGTATTATAGTGACAGGGCCAGTGGTTTGTTGTGGTCCAACACCAGTATTATAGTGACAGGGCCAGTGGTTTGTCGTGGTCCAACATCAGTATTATAGTGACAGGGCCAGTGGTTTGTCCCAACACCAGTATTATAGTGACAGGGCCAGTGGTTTGTTGTGGTCCAACATCAGTATTATAGTGACAGGGCCAGTGGTCCAACACCAGTATTATAGTGACAGGGCCAGTGGTTTGTCAAACATCAGTATTATAGTGACAGGGCCAGTGGTATTATAGTGACAGGGCCAGTGGTTTGTCCCAACATCAGTATTATAGTGACAGGGCCAGTGGTCCAACACCAGTATTATAGTGACAGGGCCAGTGGTTTGTCGTGGTCCAACATCAGTATTATAGTGACAGGGCCAGTGGTTTGTCGTGGTCCAACATCAGTATTATAGTGACAGGGCCAGTGGTTTGTTGTGGTCCAACATCAGTATTATAGTGACAGGGCCAGTGGTTTGTCGTGGTCCAACATCAGTATTATAGTGACAGGGCCAGTGGTCCAACACCAGTATTATAGTGACAGGGCCAGTGGTTTGTCGTGGTCCAACACCAGTATTATAGTGACAGGGCCAGTGGTTTGTCGTGGTCCAACACCAGTATTATAGTGACAGGGCCAGTGGTCCAACACCAGTATTATAGTGACAGGGCCAGTGGTTTGTCGGGTCCAACACCAGTATTATAGTGACAGGGCCAGTGGTTTGTCCCAACATCAGTATTATAGTGACAGGGCCAGTGGTTTGTTGTGGTCCAACACCAGTATTATAGTGACAGGGCCAGTGGTTTGTTGTGGTCCAACACCAGTATTATAGTGACAGGGCCAGTGGTTTGTCGTGGTCCAACATCAGTATTATAGTGACAGGGCCAGTGGTCCAACACCAGTATTATAGTGACAGGGCCAGTGGTTTGTTGTGGTCCAACACCAGTATTATAGTGACAGGGCCAGTGGTTTGTCGTGGTCCAACATCAGTATTATAGTGACAGGGCCAGTGGTTTGTTGTGGTCCAACACCAGTATTATAGTGACAGGGCCAGTGGTTTGTTGTGGTTCAACACCAGTATTATAGTGACAGGGCCAGTGGTCCAACACCAGTATTATAGTGACAGGGCCAGTGGTTTGTCGTGGTCCAACATCAGTATTATAGTGACAGGGCCAGTGGTTTGTTGTGGTCCAACACCAGTATTATAGTGACAGGGCCAGTGGTCCAACATCAGTATTATAGTGACAGGGCCAGTGGTCCAACATCAGTATTATAGTGACAGGGCCAGTGGTTTGTCGTGGTCCAACATCAGTATTATAGTGACAGGGCCAGTGGTTTGTCGTGGTCCAACACCAGTATTATAGTGACAGGGCCAGTGGTCCAACACCAGTATTATAGTGACAGGGCCAGTGGTTTGTTGTGGTCCAACACCAGTATTATAGTGACAGGGCCAGTGGTTTGTCGTGGTCCAACATCAGTATTATAGTGACAGGGCCAGTGGTTTGTTGTGGTCCAACACCAGTATTATAGTGACAGGGCCAGTGGTTTGTCGTGGTCCAACATCAGTATTATAGTGACAGGGCCAGTGGTCCAACACCAGTATTATAGTGACAGGGCCAGTGGTTTGTCGTGGTCCAACATCAGTATTATAGTGACAGGGCCAGTGGTCCAACACCAGTATTATAGTGACAGGGCCAGTGGTTTGTCCAACATCAGTATTATAGTGACAGGGCCAGTGGTTTGTTGTGGTCCAACATCAGTATTATAGTGACAGGGCCAGTGGTTTGTCGTGGTCCAACACCAGTATTATAGTGACAGGGCCAGTGGTTTGTCAAACACCAGTATTATAGTGACAGGGCCAGTGGTTTGTCGTGTCCAACACCAGTATTATAGTGACAGGGCCAGTGGTTTGTTGTGGTCCAACACCAGTATTATAGTGACAGGGCCAGTGGTTTGTCGTGGTCCAACATCAGTATTATAGTGACAGGGCCAGTGGTTTGTCGTGGTCCAACATCAGTATTATAGTGACAGGGCCAGTGGTTTGTTGTGGTCCAACACCAGTATTATAGTGACAGGGCCAGTGGTTTGTTGTGGTCCAACACCAGTATTATAGTGACAGGGCCAGTGGTTTGTCGTGGTCCAACATCAGTATTATAGTGACAGGGCCAGTGGTCCAACACCAGTATTATAGTGACAGGGCCAGTGGTTTGTTGTGGTCCAACACCAGTATTATAGTGACAGGGCCAGTGGTTTGTCGTGGTCCAACATCAGTATTATAGTGACAGGGCCAGTGGTTTGTTGTGGTCCAACACCAGTATTATAGTGACAGGGCCAGTGGTTTGTTGTGGTTCAACACCAGTATTATAGTGACAGGGCCAGTGGTCCAACATCAGTATTATAGTGACAGGGCCAGTGGTCCACCATCAGTATTATAGTGACAGGGCCAGTGGTTTGTCGTGGTCCAACACCAGTATTATAGTGACAGGGCCAGTGGTCCAACACCAGTATTATAGTGACAGGGCCAGTGGTTTGTTGTGGTCCAACATCAGTATTATAGTGACAGGGCCAGTGGTTTGTTGTGGTCCAACATCAGTATTATAGTGACAGGGCCAGTGGTTTGTTGTGGTCCAACATCAGTATTATAGTGACAGGGCCAGTGGTTTGTTGTGGTCCAACACCAGTATTATAGTGACAGGGCCAGTGGTTTGTCGTGGTCCAACACCAGTATTATAGTGACAGGGCCAGTGGTTTGTCGTGGTCCAACATCAGTATTATAGTGACAGGGCCAGTGGTCCAACATCAGTATTATAGTGACAGGACCAGTGGTTTGGTTTGTCGGTCCAACACCAGTATTATAGTGACAGGGCCAGTGGTTTGTCCCAACACCAGTATTATAGTGACAGGGCCAGTGGTTTGTCGTGGTCCAACACCAGTATTATAGTGACAGGGCCAGTGGTTTGTTGTGGTCCAACATCAGTATTATAGTGACAGGGCCAGTGGTCCAACACCAGTATTATAGTGACAGGGCCAGTGGTTTGTTGTGGTCCAACATCAGTATTATAGTGACAGGGCCAGTGGTTTGTCGTGGTCCAACATCAGTATTATAGTGACAGGGCCAGTGGTTTGTCGTGGTCCAACACCAGTATTATAGTGACAGGGCCAGTGGTTTGTCGTGGTCCAACATCAGTATTATAGTGACAGGGCCAGTGGTTTGTCGTGGTCCAACACCAGTATTATAGTGACAGGGCCAGTGGTCCAACATCAGTATTATAGTGACAGGGCCAGTGGTTTGTTGTGGTCCAACACCAGTATTATAGTGACAGGGCCAGTGGTCCAACACCAGTATTATAGTGACAGGGCCAGTGGTTTGTTGTGGTCCAACACCAGTATTATAGTGACAGGGCCAGTGGTTTGTCGTGGTCCAACATCAGTATTATAGTGACAGGGCCAGTGGTTTGTTGTGGTCCAACACCAGTATTATAGTGACAGGGCCAGTGGTTTGTTGTGGTCCAACATCAGTATTATAGTGACAGGGCCAGTGGTCCAACATCAGTATTATAGTGACAGGGCCAGTGGTCCAACACCAGTATTA
Source organism: Oncorhynchus nerka (assembly GCF_034236695.1). NCBI lineage: Eukaryota > Metazoa > Chordata > Actinopteri > Salmoniformes > Salmonidae > Oncorhynchus > Oncorhynchus nerka. Next base: position 5,440,481 of record NC_088412.1, read on the forward strand.
TAGTGACAGGGCCAGTGGTTTGTTGTGGTCCAACATCAGTATTATAGTGACAGGGCCAGTGGTTTGTCGTGGTCCAACACCAGTATTATAGTGACAGGGCCAGTGGTCCAACACCAGTATTATAGTGACAGGGCCAGTGGTTTGTCGTGGTCCAACATCAGTATTATAGTGACAGGGCCAGTGGTTTGTTGTGGTCCAACATCAGTATTATAGTAACAGGGCCAGTGGTTTGTCGTGGTCCAACATCAGTATTATAGTGACAGGGCCAGTGGTTTGTCGTGGTCCAACACCAGTATTATAGTGACAGGGCCAGTGGTCCAACATCAGTATTATAGTGATAGGGCCAGTGGTCCAACACCAGTATTATAGTGACAGGGCCAGTGGTTTGTCCAACATCAGTATTATAGTGACAGGGCCAGTGGTCCAACATCAGTATTATAGTGACAGGGCCAGTGGTTTGTTGTGGTCCAACATCAGTATTATAGTGACAGGGCCAGTGGTCCAACATCAGTATTATAGTGACAGGGCCAGTGGTCCAACACCAGTATTATAGTGACAGGGCCAGTGGTCCCGTTGTCTCCAACATCAGTATTATAGTGACAGGGCCAGTGGTCCAACACCAGTATTATAGTGACAGGGCCAGTGGTCCAACATCAGTATTATAGTGACAGGGCCAGTGGTTTGTTGTGGTCCAACATCAGTATTATAGTGACAGGGCCAGTGGTCCAACACCAGTATTATAGTGACAGGGCCAGTGGTCCAACACCAGTATTATAGTGACAGGGCCAGTGGTCCAACACCAGTATTATAGTGACAGGGCCAGTGGTTTGTCGTGGTCCAACATCAGTATTATAGTGACAGGGCCAGTGGTCCAACACCAGTATTATAGTGACAGGGCCAGTGGTCCAACATCAGTATTATAGTGACAGGGCCAGTGGTTTGTTGTGGTCCAACACCAGTATTATAGTGACAGGGCCAGTGGTTTGTCGTGGTCCAACATCAGTATTATAGTGACAGGGCCAGTGGTTTGTTGTGGTCCAACATCAGTATTATAGTGACAGGGCCAGTGGTCCAACACCAGTATTATAGTGACAGGGCCAGTGGTCCAACACCAGTATTATAGTGACAGGGCCAGTGGTCCAACACCAGTATTATAGTGACAGGGCCAGTGGTTTGTCGTGGTCCAACATCAGTATTATAGTGACAGGGCCAGTGGTCCAACACCAGTATTATAGTGACAGGGCCAGTGGTTTGTTGTGGTCCAACACCATTATTATAGTGACAGGGCCAGTGGTTTGTTGTGGTCCAACACCAGTATTATAGTGACAGGGCCAGTGGTTTGTTGTGGTCTAACATCAGCATTATAGTGACAGGGCCAGTGGTTCAACACCAGTATTATAGTGACAGGGCCAGTGGTCCAACATCAGTATTATAGTGACAGGGCCAGTGGTCCAACACCAGTATTATAGTGACAGGGCCAGTGGTTTGTTGTGGTCCAACATCAGTATTATAGTGACAGGGCCAGTGGTCCAACACCAGTATTATAGTGACAGGGCCAGTGGTCCAACATCAGTATTATAGTGACAGGGCCAGTGGTCCAACACCAGTATTATAGTGACAGGGCCAGTGGTCCAACACCAGTATTATAGTGACAGGGCCAGTGGTTTGTCCAACATCAGTATTATAGTGACAGGGCCAGTGGTTTGTCGTGGTCCAACATCAGTATTATAGTGACAGGGCCAGTGGTTTGTCGTGGTCCAACATCAGTATTATAGTGACAGGGCCAGTGGTTTGTTGTGGTCCAACATCAGTATTATAGTGACAGGGCCAGTGGTCCAACACCAGTATTATAGTGACAGGGCCAGTGGTCCAACACCAGTTTATAGTGACAGTGGTCCAACACCAGTATTATAGTGACAGGGCCAGTGGTTTGTCGTGGTCCAACATCAGTATTATAGTGACAGGGCCAGTGGTCCAACACCAGTATTATAGTGACAGGGCCAGTGGTCCAACATCAGTATTATAGTGACAGGGCCAGTGGTTTGTTGTGGTCCAACACCAGTATTATAGTGACAGGGCCAGTGGTTTGTTGTGGTCTAACATCAGCATTATAGTGACAGGGCCAGTGGTCCAACACCAGTATTATAGTGACAGGGCCAGTGGTCCAACATCAGTATTATAGTGACAGGGCCAGTGGTCCAACACCAGTATTATAGTGACAGGGCCAGTGGTTTGTTGTGGTCCAACATCAGTATTATAGTGACAGGGCCAGTGGTCCAACACCAGTATTATAGTGACAGGGCCAGTGGTCCAACATCAGTATTATAGTGACAGGGCCAGTGGTCCAACACCAGTATTATAGTGACAGGGCCAGTGGTCCAACACCAGTATTATAGTGACAGGGCCAGTGGTTTGTCGTGGTCCAACATCAGTATTATAGTGACAGGGCCAGTGGTTTGTCGTGGTCCAACATCAGTATTATAGTGACAGGGCCAGTGGTTTGTCGTGGTCCAACATCAGTATTATAGTGACAGGGCCAGTGGTTTGTTGTGGTCCAACACCAGTATTATAATGACAGGGCCAGTGGTTTGTCGTGGTCCAACACCAGTATTATAGTGACAGGGCCAGTGGTTTGTCATAGTGACAGGGCCAGTGGTTTGTTGTGGTCCAACATCAGTATTATAGTGACAGGGCCAGTGGTTTGTTGTGGTCCAACATCAGTATTATAGTGACAGGGCCAGTGGTTTGTCGTGGTCCAACATCAGTATTATAGTGACAGGGCCAGTGGTTTGTCGTGGTCTAACATCAGTATTATAGTGACAGGGCCAGTGGTTTGTTGTGGTCCAACACCAGTATTATAGTGACAGGGCCAGTGGTCCAACACCAGTATTATAGTGACAGGGCCAGTGGTTTGTCGTGGTCCAACATCAGTATTATAGTGACAGGGCCAGTGGTCCAACACCAGTATTATAGTGACAGGGCCAGTGGTCCAACATCAGTATTATAGTGACAGGGCCAGTGGTTTGTTGTGGTCCAACACCAGTATTATAGTGACAGGGCCAGTGGTTTGTCGTGGTCCAACATCAGTATTATAGTGACAGGGCCAGTGGTTTGTCGTGGTCCAACACCAGTATTATAGTGACAGGGCCAGTGGTCCAACATCAGTATTATAGTGATAGGGCCAGTGGTCCAACACCAGTATTATAGTGACAGGGCCAGTGGTTTGTCGTGGTCCAACATCAGTATTATAGTGACAGGGCCAGTGGTCCAACATCAGTATTATAGTGACAGGGCCAGTGGTTTGTTGTGGTCCAACATCAGTATTATAGTGACAGGGCCAGTGGTTTCAGTATTATAGTGACAGGGCCAGTGGTCCAACACCAGTATTATAGTGACAGGGCCAGTGGTCCCGTGTGGTCCAACATCAGTATTATAGTGACAGGGCCAGTGGTCCAACACCAGTATTATAGTGACAGGGCCAGTGGTCCAACATCAGTATTATAGTGACAGGGCCAGTGGTTTGTTGTGGTCCAACATCAGTATTATAGTGACAGGGCCAGTGGTCCAACACCAGTATTATAGTGACAGGGCCAGTGGTCCAACACCAGTATTATAGTGACAGGGCCAGTGGTCCAACACCAGTATTATAGTGACAGGGCCAGTGGTTTGTCGTGGTCCAACATCAGTATTATAGTGACAGGGCCAGTGGTCCAACACCAGTATTATAGTGACAGGGCCAGTGGTCCAACATCAGTATTATAGTGACAGGGCCAGTGGTTTGTTGTGGTCCAACACCAGTATTATAGTGACAGGGCCAGTGGTTTGTTGTGGTCCAACACCAGTATTATAGTGACAGGGCCAGTGGTTTGTTGTGGTCTAACATCAGCATTATAGTGACAGGGCCAGTGGTTCAACACCAGTATTATAGTGACAGGGCCAGTGGTCCAACATCAGTATTATAGTGACAGGGCCAGTGGTCCAACACCAGTATTATAGTGACAGGGCCAGTGGTTTGTCGTGGTCCAACATCAGTATTATAGTGACAGGGCCAGTGGTTTGTCGTGGTCCAACACCAGTATTATAGTGACAGGGCCAGTGGTCCAACATCAGTATTATAGTGATAGGGCCAGTGGTCCAACACCAGTATTATAGTGACAGGGCCAGTGGTTTGTCGTGGTCCAACATCAGTATTATAGTGACAGGGCCAGTGGTCCAACATCAGTATTATAGTGACAGGGCCAGTGGTTTGTTGTGGTCCAACATCAGTATTATAGTGACAGGGCCAGTGGTCCAACATCAGTATTATAGTGACAGGGCCAGTGGTCCAACACCAGTATTATAGTGACAGGGCCAGTGGTCCCGTGTGGTCCAACATCAGTATTATAGTGACAGGGCCAGTGGTCCAACACCAGTATTATAGTGACAGGGCCAGTGGTCCAACATCAGTATTATAGTGACAGGGCCAGTGGTTTGTTGTGGTCCAACATCAGTATTATAGTGACAGGGCCAGTGGTTTGTTGTGGTCCAACACCAGTATTATAGTGACAGGGCCAGTGGTCCAACACCAGTATTATAGTGACAGGGCCAGTGGTCCAACACCAGTATTATAGTGACAGGGCCAGTGGTTTGTCGTGGTCCAACATCAGTATTATAGTGACAGGGCCAGTGGTCCAACACCAGTATTATAGTGACAGGGCCAGTGGTTTGTTGTGGTCAACATCAGTATTATAGTGACAGGGCCAGTGGTTTGTTGTGGTCCAACACCAGTATTATAGTGACAGGGCCAGTGGTTTGTTGTGGTCCAACACCAGTATTATAGTGACAGGGCCAGTGGTTTGTTGTGGTCTAACATCAGCATTATAGTGACAGGGCCAGTGGTTCAACACCAGTATTATAGTGACAGGGCCAGTGGTCCAACATCAGTATTATAGTGACAGGGCCAGTGGTCCAACACCAGTATTATAGTGACAGGGCCAGTGGTTTGTTGTGGTCCAACATCAGTATTATAGTGACAGGGCCAGTGGTCCAACACCAGTATTATAGTGACAGGGCCAGTGGTCCAACATCAGTATTATAGTGACAGGGCCAGTGGTCCAACACCAGTATTATAGTGACAGGGCCAGTGGTCCAACACCAGTATTATAGTGACAGGGCCAGTGGTTTGTCGTGGTCCAACATCAGTATTATAGTGACAGGGCCAGTGGTTTGTCGTGGTCCAACATCAGTATTATAGTGACAGGGCCAGTGGTTTGTCGTGGTCCAACATCAGTATTATAGTGACAGGGCCAGTGGTTTGTTGTGGTCCAACATCAGTATTATAGTGACAGGGCCAGTGGTCCAACACCAGTATTATAGTGACAGGGCCAGTGGTCCAACACCAGTATTATAGTGACAGGGCCAGTGGTCCAACACCAGTATTATAGTGACAGGGCCAGTGGTTTGTCGTGGTCCAACATCAGTATTATAGTGACAGGGCCAGTGGTCCAACACCAGTATTATAGTGACAGGGCCAGTGGTCCAACATCAGTATTATAGTGACAGGGCCAGTGGTTTGTTGTGGTCCAACACCAGTATTATAGTGACAGGGCCAGTGGTTTGTTGTGGTCTAACATCAGCATTATAGTGACAGGGCCAGTGGTCCAACACCAGTATTATAGTGACAGGGCCAGTGGTCCAACATCAGTATTATAGTGACAGGGCCAGTGGTCCAACACCAGTATTATAGTGACAGGGCCAGTGGTTTGTTGTGGTCCAACATCAGTATTATAGTGACAGGGCCAGTGGTCCAACACCAGTATTATAGTGACAGGGCCAGTGGTCCAACATCAGTATTATAGTGACAGGGCCAGTGGTCCAACACCAGTATTATAGTGACAGTGGTCCAACACCAGTATTATAGTGACAGGGCCAGTGGTTTGTCGTGGTCCAACATCAGTATTATAGTGACAGGGCCAGTGGTTTGTCGTGGTCCAACATCAGTATTATAGTGACAGGGCCAGTGGTTTGTCGTGGTCCAACATCAGTATTATAGTGACAGGGCCAGTGGTTTGTTGTGGTCCAACACCAGTATTATAATGACAGGGCCAGTGGTTTGTCGTGGTCCAACACCAGTATTATAGTGACAGGGCCAGTGGTTTGTCGTGGTCCAACATCAGTATTATAGTGACAGGGCCAGTGGTTTGTTGTGGTCCAACATCAGTATTATAGTGACAGGGCCAGTGGTTTGTTGTGGTCCAACATCAGTATTATAGTGACAGGGCCAGTGGTTTGTCGTGGTCCAACATCAGTATTATAGTGACAGGGCCAGTGGTTTGTCGTGGTCTAACATCAGTATTATAGTGACAGGGCCAGTGGTTTGTTGTGGTCCAACACCAGTATTATAGTGACAGGGCCAGTGGTCCAACACCAGTATTATAGTGACAGGGCCAGTGGTTTGTCGTGGTCTAACATCAGTATTATAGTGACAGGGCCAGTGGTTTGTTGTGGTCCAACACCAGTATTATAGTGACAGGGCCAGTGGTCCAACACCAGTATTATAGTGACAGGGCCAGTGGTCCAACACCAGTATTATAGTGACAGGGCCAGTGGTTTGTCGTGGTCCAACATCAGTATTATAGTGACAGGGCCAGTGGTTTGTCGTGGTCCAACATCAGTATTATAGTGACAGGGCCAGTGGTTTGTCGTGGTCCAACATCAGTATTATAGTGACAGGGCCAGTGGTTTGTTGTGGTCCAACACCAGTATTATAATGACAGGGCCAGTGGTTTGTCGTGGTCCAACACCAGTATTATAGTGACAGGGCCAGTGGTTTGTCGTGGTCCAACATCAGTATTATAGTGACAGGGCCAGTGGTTTGTCGTGGTCCAACATCAGTATTATAGTGACAGGGCCAGTGGTTTGTTGTGGTCCAACATCAGTATTATAGTGACAGGGCCAGTGGTTTGTCGTGGTCCAACATCAGTATTATAGTGACAGGGCCAGTGGTTTGTCGTGGTCTAACATCAGTATTATAGTGACAGGGCCAGTGGTTTGTTGTGGTCCAACACCAGTATTATAGTGACAGGGCCAGTGGTCCAACACCAGTATTATAGTGACAGGGCCAGTGGTTTGTTGTGGTCTAACATCAGTATTATAGTGACAGGGCCAGTGGTTTGTCGTGGTCTAACATCAGTATTATAGTGACAGGGCCAGTGGTTTGTCGTGGTCCAACATCAGTATTATAGTGACAGGGCCAGTGGTTTGTTGTGGTCCAACACCAGTATTATAGTGACAGGGCCAGTGGTTTGTCGTGGTCCAACATCAGTATTATAGTGACAGGGCCAGTGGTTTGTTGTGGTCCAACATCAGTATTATAGTGACAGGGCCAGTGGTTTGTCGTGGTCCAACACCAGTATTATAGTGACAGGGCCAGTGGTTTGTCGTGGTCCAACATCAGTATTATAGTGACAGGGCCAGTGGTCCAACACCAGTATTATAGTGACAGGGCCAGTGGTTTGTCGTGGTCCAACATCAGTATTATAGTGACAGGGCCAGTGGTTTGTCGTGGTCAACATCAGTATTATAGTGACAGGGCCAGTGGTTTGTTGTGGTCCAACACCAGTATTATAGTGACAGGGCCAGTGGTTTGTCGTGGTCCAACATCAGTATTATAGTGACAGGGCCAGTGGTTTGTCGTGGTCCAACACCAGTATTATAGTGACAGGGCCAGTGGTTTGTTGTGGTCCAACATCAGTATTATAGTGACAGGGCCAGTGGTTTGTCGTGGTCCAACATCAGTATTATAGTGACAGGGCCAGTGGTTTGTCGTGGTCCAACATCAGTATTATAGTGACAGGGCCAGTGGTTTGTTGTGGTCCAACATCAGTATTATAGTGACAGGGCCAGTGGTTTGTCGTGGTCCACCATCAGTATTATAGTGACAGGGCCAGTGGTCCAACATCAGTATTATAGTGACAGGGCCAGTGGTTTGTTGTGGTCCAACATCAGTATTATAGTGACAGGGCCAGTGGTTTGTCGTGGTCCAACATCAGTATTATAGTGACAGGGCCAGTGGTCCAACACCAGTATTATAGTGACAGGGCCAGTGGTTTGTCGTGGTCCAACATCAGTATTATAGTGACAGGGCCAGTGGTCCAACACCAGTATTATAGTGACAGGGCCAGTGGTTTGTTGTGGTCCAACATCAGTATTATAGTGACAGGGCCAGTGGTTTGTCGTGGTCCACCATCAGTATTATAGTGACAGGGCCAGTGGTCCAACATCAGTATTATAGTGACAGGGCCAGTGGTTTGTTGTGGTCCAACATCAGTATTATAGTGACAGGGCCAGTGGTTTGTCGTGGTCCAACATCAGTATTATAGTGACAGGGCCAGTGGTCCAACACCAGTATTATAGTGACAGGGCCAGTGGTTTGTCGTGGTCCAACATCAGTATTATAGTGACAGGGCCAGTGGTCCAACACCAGTATTATAGTGACAGGGCCAGTGGTTTGTCTGGGTCCAACATCAGTATTATAGTGACAGGGCCAGTGGTCCAACACCAGTATTATAGTGACAGGGCCAGTGGTTTTATAGTGACAGGGCCAGTGGTTTGTTGTGGTCCAACACCAGTATTATAGTGACAGGGCCAGTGGTCCAACACCAGTATTATAGTGACAGGGCCAGTGGTTTGTCGTGGTCCAACATCAGTATTATAGTGACAGGGCCAGTGGTTTGTCGTGGTCCAACATCAGTATTATAGTGACAGGGCCAGTGGTTTGTCGTGGTCCAACATCAGTATTATAGTGACAGGGCCAGTGGTTTGTCGTGGTCTAACACCAGTATTATAGTGACAGGGCCAGTGGTTTGTCGTGGTCTAACACCAGTATTATAGTGACAGGGCCAGTGGTTTGTCGTGGTCAACATCAGTATTATAGTGACAGGGCCAGTGGTTTGTCGTGGTCAACATCAGTATTATAGTGACAGGGCCAGTGGTTTGTTGTGGTCCAACATCAGTTTTATAGTGACAGGGCCAGTGGTTTGTTGTGGTCCAACACCAGTATTATAGTGACAGGGCCAGTGGTTTGTCGTGGTCCAACATCAGTATTATAGTGACAGGGCCAGTGGTTTGTCGTGGTCCAACATCAGTATTATAGTGACAGGGCCAGTGGTTTGTCGTGGTCCAACATCAGTATTATAGTGACAGGGCCAGTGGTTTGTCGTGGTCCAACATCAGTATTATAGTGACAGGGCCAGTGGTTTGTTGTGGTCCAACACCAGTATTATAGTGACAGGGCCAGTGGTTTGTCGTGGTCTAACACCAGTATTATAGTGACAGGGCCAGTGGTTTGTCGTGGTCTAACATCAGTATTATAGTGACAGGGCCAGTGGTTTGTCGTGGTCCAACATCAGTTTTATAGTGACAGGGCCAGTGGTTTGTTGTGGTCCAACACCAGTTTTATAGTGACAGGGCCAGTGGTTTGTTGTGGTCCAACACCAGTATTATAGTGACAGGGCCAGTGGTTTGTCAGTGGTCCAACATCAGTATTATAGTGACAGGGCCAGTGGTTTGTCGTGGTCCAACATCAGTATTATAGTGACAGGGCCAGTGGTTTGTCGTGGTCCAACATCAGTATTATAGTGACAGGGCCAGTGGTTTGTCGTGGTCTAACACCAGTATTATAGTGACAGGGCCAGTGGTTTGTCGTGGTCTAACACCAGTATTATAGTGACAGGGCCAGTGGTTTGTTGTGGTCTAACATCAGTATTATAGTGACAGGGCCAGTGGTTTGTCGTGGTCCAACATCAGTATTATAGTGACAGGGCCAGTGGTTTGTTGTGGTCCAACACCAGTATTATAGTGACAGGGCCAGTGGTTTGTCGTGGTCCAACATCAGTATTATAGTGACAGGGCCAGTGGTTTGTTGTGGTCCAACATCAGTATTATAGTGACAGGGCCAGTGGTTTGTCGTGGTCCAACACCAGTATTATAGTGACAGGGCCAGTGGTTTGTCGTGGTCCAACATCAGTATTATAGTGACAGGGCCAGTGGTCCAACACCAGTATTATAGTGACAGGGCCAGTGGTTTGTCGTGGTCCAACATCAGTATTATAGTGACAGGGCCAGTGGTTTGTCGTGGTCCTACATCAGTATTATAGTGACAGGGCCAGTGGTTTGTTGTGGTCCAACACCAGTATTATAGTGACAGGGCCAGTGGTTTGTCGTGGTCAAACATCAGTATTATAGTGACAGGGCCAGTGGTTTGTCGTGGTCAAACACCAGTATTATAGTGACAGGGCCAGTGGTTTGTCGTGGTCCAACATCAGTATTATAGTGACAGGGCCAGTGGTTTGTCGTGGTCCAACATCAGTATTATAGTGACAGGGCCAGTGGTTTGTCGTGGTCCAACACCAGTATTATAGTGACAGGGCCAGTGGTTTGTCGTGGTCCAAGATCAGTATTATAGTGACAGGGCCAGTGGTTTGTTGTGGTCCAACATCAGTATTATAGTGACAGGGCCAGTGGTTTGTCGTGGTCCAAGATCAGTATTATAGTGACAGGGCCAGTGGTTTGTCGTGGTCAAACATCAGTATTATAGTGACAGGGCCAGTGGTTTGTCATGGTCCAACATCAGTATTATAGTGACAGGGCCAGTGGTTTGTCATGGTCCAACATCAGTATTATAGTGACAGGGCCAGTGGTTTGTCATGGTCCAACATCAGTATTATAGTGACAGGGCCCGTGGTTTGTCGTGGTCAAACATCAGTATTATAGTGACAGGGCCAGTGGTTTGTCATGGTCCAACATCAGTATTATAGTGACAGGGCCAGTGGTTTGTCGTGGTCAAACATCAGTATTATAGTGACAGGGCCAGTGGTCCAACATCAGTATTATAGTGACAGGGCCAGTGGTTTGTCGTGGTCCAACACCAGTATTATAGTGACAGGGCCAGTGGTTTGTCGTGGTCCAACATCAGTATTATAGTGACAGGGCCAGTGGTTTGTCGTGGTCCAAGATCAGTATTATAGTGACAGGGCCAGTGGTTTGTTGTGGTCCAACACCAGTATTATAGTGACAGGGCCAGTGGTCCAACACCAGTATTATAGTGACAGGGCCAGTGGTTTGTCGTGGTCCAACATCAGTATTATAGTGACAGGGCCAGTGGTTTGTCGTGGTCCAACACCAGTATTATAGTGACAGGGCCAGTGGTTTGTTGTGGTCCAACACCAGTATTATAGTGACAGGGCCAGTGGTTTGTTGTGGTCCAACACCAGTATTATAGTGACAGGGCCAGTGGTTTGTCGTGGTCAACATCAGTATTATAGTGACAGGGCCAGTGGTTTGTCGTGGTCCAAGATCAGTATTATAGTGACAGGGCCAGTGGTTTGTTGTGGTCCAACATCAGTATTATAGTGACAGGGCCAGTGGTTTGTCGTGGTCCAACACCAGTATTATAGTGACAGGGCCAGTGGTTTGTTGTGGTCCAACACCAGTATTATAGTGACAGGGCCAGTGGTTTGTTGTGGTCCAACACCAGTATTATAGTGACAGGGCCAGTGGTTTGTTGTGGTCCAACACCAGTATTATAGTGACAGGGCCAGTGGTTTGTCGTGGTCCAAGATCAGTATTATAGTGACAGGGCCAGTGGTTTGTCGTGGTCCAACATCAGTATTATAGTGACAGGGCCAGTGGTTTGTCGTGGTCAAACATCAGTATTATAGTGACAGGGCCAGTGGTTTGTCGTGGTCCAAGATCAGTATTATAGTGACAGGGCCAGTGGTTTGTCGTGGTCAAACATCAGTATTATAGTGACAGGGCCAGTGGTTTGTCGTGGTCCAAGATCAGTATTATAGTGACAGGGCCAGTGGTTTGTCATGGTCCAACATCAGTATTATAGTGACAGGGCCAGTGGTTTGTCGTGGTCAAACATCAGTATTATAGTGACAGGGCCAGTGGTTTGTCATGGTCCAACATCAGTATTATAGTGACAGGGCCAGTGGTTTGTCGTGGTCCAACATCAGTATTATAGTGACAGGGCCAGTGGTTTGTTGTGGTCCAACATCAGAATTATAGTGACAGGGCCAGTGGTTTGTCGTGGTCCAACACCAGTATTATAGTGACAGGGCCAGTGGTCCAACACCAGTACTATAGTGACAGGGCCAGTGGTTTGTTGTGGTCCAACATCAGTATTATAGTGACAGGGCCAGTGGTTTGTCGTGGTCCAACACCAGTATTATAGTGACAGGGCCAGTGGTCCAACATCAGTATTATAGTGACAGGGCCAGTGGTCCAACACCAGTATTATAGTGACAGGGCCAGTGGTTTGTCGTGGTCCAACATCAGTATTATAGTGACAGGGCCAGTGGTTTGTCGTGGTCCAACATCAGTATTATAGTGACAGGGCCAGTGGTTTGTCATGGTCCAACACAAGTATTATAGTGACAGGGCCAGTGGTCCAACACCAGTATTATAGTGACAGGGCCAGTGGTTTGTCGTGGTCCAACATCAGTATTATAGTGACAGGGTCAGTGGTTTGTTGTGGTCCAACACCAGTATTATAGTGATAGGGCCAGTGGTCCAACATCAGTATTATAGTGACAGGGCCAGTGGTCCAACATCAGTATTATAGTGACAGGGCCAGTGGTTTGTCGTGGTCCAACATCAGTATTATAGTGACAGGGCCAGTGGTTTGTCGTGGTCCAACACCAGTATTATAGTGACAGGGCCAGTGGTCCAACACCAGTATTATAGTGACAGGGCCAGTGGTTTGTTGTGGTCCAACACCAGTATTATAGTGACAGGGCCAGTGGTTTGTCGTGGTCCAACATCAGTATTATAGTGACAGGGCCAGTGGTTTGTTGTGGTCCAACACCAGTATTATAGTGACAGGGCCAGTGGTTTGTCGTGGTCCAACATCAGTATTATAGTGACAGGGCCAGTGGTCCAACACCAGTATTATAGTGACAGGGCCAGTGGTTTGTCGTGGTCCAACATCAGTATTATAGTGACAGGGCCAGTGGTCCAACACCAGTATTATAGTGACAGGGCCAGTGGTTTGTCGTGGTCCAACATCAGTATTATAGTGACAGGGCCAGTGGTTTGTTGTGGTCCAACATCAGTATTATAGTGACAGGGCCAGTGGTTTGTTGTGGTCCAACACCAGTATTATAGTGACAGGGCCAGTGGTTTGTCATGGTCCAACACCAGTATTATAGTGACAGGGCCAGTGGTTTGTCGTGGTCCAACACCAGTATTATAGTGACAGGGCCAGTGGTTTGTTGTGGTCCAACACCAGTATTATAGTGACAGGGCCAGTGGTTTGTCGTGGTCCAACATCAGTATTATAGTGACAGGGCCAGTGGTTTGTCGTGGTCCAACATCAGTATTATAGTGACAGGGCCAGTGGTCCAACATCAGTATTATAGTGACAGGGCCAGTGGTCCAACACCAGTATTATAGTGACAGGGCCAGTGGTCCAACATCAGTATTATAGTGACAGGGCCAGTGGTTTGTTGTGGTCCAACACCAGTATTATAGTGACAGGGCCAGTGGTTTGTCGTGGTCCAACATCAGTATTATAGTGACAGGGCCAGTGGTTTGTCGTGGTCCAACATCAGTATTATAGTGACAGGGCCAGTGGTTTGTCGTGGTCCAACATCAGTATTATAGTGACAGGGCCAGTGGTTTGTTGTGGTCCAACACCAGTATTATAGTGACAGGGCCAGTGGTTTGTTGTGGTCCAACATCAGTATTATAGTGACAGGGCCAGTGGTTTGTCGTGGTCCAACACCAGTATTATAGTGACAGGGCCAGTGGTTTGTCGTGGTCCAACACCAGTATTATAGTGACAGGGCCAGTGGTTTGTCGTGGTCCAACATCAGTATTATAGTGACAGGGCCAGTGGTCCAACATCAGTATTATAGTGACAGGGCCAGTGGTCCAACACCAGTATTATAGTGACAGGGCCAGTGGTTTGTCGTGGTCCAACACCAGTATTATAGTGACAGGGCCAGTGGTTTGTCGTGGTCCAACACCAGTATTATAGTGACAGGGCCAGTGGTCCAACACCAGTATTATAGTGACAGGGCCAGTGGTTTGTCGTGGTCCAACATCAGTATTATAGTGACAGGGCCAGTGGTTTGTGACAGGGGCCAGTGGTCCAACATCAGTATTATAGTGACAGGGCCAGTGGTCAACACCAGTATTATAGTGACAGGGCCAGTGGTTTGTAGTGTGGTCCAACACAGTATTATAGTGACAGGGCCAGTGGTTTGTATTATAGTGACAGTGGTCCAACATCAGTATTATAGTGACAGGGTCAGTGGTTTGTCGTGGTCCAACATCAGTATTATAGTGACAGGGTCAGTGGTTTGTTGTGGTCCAACACCAGTATTATAGTGATAGGGCCAGTGGTCCAACATCAGTATTATAGTGACAGGGCCAGTGGTTTGTTGTGGTCCAACACCAGTATTATAGTGATAGGGCCAGTGGTCCAACATCAGTATTATAGTGACAGGGCCAGTGGTTTGTCGTGGTCCAACATCAGTATTATAGTGACAGGGCCAGTGGTTTGTCGTGGTCCAACATCAGTATTATAGTGACAGGGCCAGTGGTCCAACACCAGTATTATAGTGACAGGGCCAGTGGTTTGTCGTGGTCCAACATCAGTATTATAGTGACAGGGCCAGTGGTTTGTCGTGGTCCAACACCAGTATTATAGTGACAGGGACCCAGTGGTTTGTCGTGGTCCAACATCAGTATTATAGTGACAGGGCCAGTGGTCCAACACCAGTATTATAGTGACAGGGCCAGTGGTCCAACATCAGTATTATAGTGACAGGGCCAGTGGTCCAACACCAGTATTATAGTGACAGGGCCAGTGGTTTGTCGTGGTCCAACACCAGTATTATAGTGACAGGGCCAGTGGTTTGTCGTGGTCCAACACCAGTATTATAGTGACAGGGCCAGTGGTCCAACACCAGTATTATAGTGACAGGGCCAGTGGTCCCGTGTGGTCCAACATCAGTATTATAGTGACAGGGCCAGTGGTTCAACACCAGTATTATAGTGACAGGGCCAGTGGTCCAACATCAGTATTATAGTGACAGTGGTTTGTGGTCCAACACCAGTATTATAGTGACAGGGCCAGTGGTTTTATAGTGACAGGGCCAGTGGTCCAACACCAGTATTATAGTGACAGGGCCAGTGGTCCACCATCAGTATTATAGTGACAGGGCCAGTGGTCCAACATCAGTATTATAGTGACAGGGTCAGTGGTTTGTCGTGGTCCAACATCAGTATTATAGTGACAGGGTCAGTGGTTTGTTGTGGTCCAACACCAGTATTATAGTGATAGGGCCAGTGGTCCAACATCAGTATTATAGTGACAGGGCCAGTGGTTTGTTGTGGTCCAACACCAGTATTATAGTGATAGGGCCAGTGGTCCAACATCAGTATTATAGTGACAGGGCCAGTGGTTTGTCGTGGTCCAACATCAGTATTATAGTGACAGGGCCAGTGGTTTGTCGTGGTCCAACATCAGTATTATAGTGACAGGGCCAGTGGTTTGTCGTGGTCCAACATCAGTATTATAGTGACAGGGCCAGTGGTTTGTCGTGGTCCAACATCAGTATTATAGTGACAGGGCCAGTGGTTTGTCGTGGTCCAACACCAGTATTATAGTGACAGGGCCAGTGGTCCAACACCAGTATTATAGTGACAGGGCCAGTGGTTTGTTGTGGTCCAACACCAGTATTATAGTGACAGGGCCAGTGGTTTGTCGTGGTCCAACATCAGTATTATAGTGACAGGGCCAGTGGTTTGTTGTGGTCCAACATCAGTATTATAGTGACAGGGCCAGTGGTTTGTCGTGGTCCAACATCAGTATTATAGTGACAGGGCCAGTGGTCCAACACCAGTATTATAGTGACAGGGCCAGTGGTTTGTCGTGGTCCAACATCAGTATTATAGTGACAGGGCCAGTGGTCCAACACCAGTATTATAGTGACAGGGCCAGTGGTTTGTCGTGGTCCAACATCAGTATTATAGTGACAGGGCCAGTGGTTTGTCGTGGTCCAACATCAGTATTATAGTGACAGGGCCAGTGGTTTGTCGTGGTCCAACATCAGTATTATAGTGACAGGGCCAGTGGTTTGTCGTGGTCCAACACCAGTATTATAGTGACAGGGCCAGTGGTTTGTTGTGGTCCAACACCAGTATTATAGTGACAGGGCCAGTGGTTTGTCGTGGTCCAACATCAGTATTATAGTGACAGGGCCAGTGGTTTGTCGTGGTCCAACACCAGTATTATAGTGACAGGGCCAGTGGTTTGTCGTGGTCCAACACCAGTATTATAGTGACAGGGCCAGTGGTTTGTTGTGGTCCAACATCAGTATTATAGTGACAGGGCCAGTGGTCCAACACCAGTATTATAGTGACAGGGCCAGTGGTTTGTCGTGGTGACCCACATCAGTATTATAGTGACAGGGCCAGTGGTTTGTCTGGGTCCAACATCAGTATTATAGTGACAGGGCCAGTGGTCCAACACCAGTATTATAGTGACAGGGCCAGTGGTTTGTCGTGGTCCAACATCAGTATTATAGTGACAGGGCCAGTGGTTTGTCGTGGTCCAACATCAGTATTATAGTAACAGGGCCAGTGGTTTGTTGTGGTCCAACATCAGTATTATAGTGACAGGGCCAGTGGTTTGTCGTGGTCCAACATCAGTATTATAGTGACAGGGCCAGTGGTCCAACATCAGTATTATAGTGACAGGGCCAGTGGTTTGTCGTGGTCCAACATCAGTATTATAGTGACAGGGCCAGTGGTTTGTTGTGGTCCAACACCAGTATTATAGTGACAGGGCCAGTGGTTTGTCGTGGTCCAACATCAGGTTTGACAGGGCCAGTGGTCCAACACCAGTATTATAGTGACAGGGCCAGTGGTTTGTTGTGGTCCAACACCAGTATTATAGTGACAGGGCCAGTGGTTTGTCGTGGTCCAACATCAGTATTATAGTGACAGGGCCAGTGGTTTGTTGTGGTCCAACACCAGTATTATAGTGACAGGGCCAGTGGTTTGTTGTGGTCCAACACCAGTATTATAGTGACAGGGCCAGTGGTTTGTCGTGGTCCAACATCAGTATTATAGTGACAGGGCCATGGTCAACACCAGTATTATAGTGACAGGGCCAGTGGTTTGTTGTGGTCCAACACCAGTATTATAGTGACAGGGCCAGTGGTTTGTCGTGGTCCAACATCAGTATTATAGTGACAGGGCCAGTGGTTTGTTGTGGTCCAACACCAGTATTATAGTGACAGGGCCAGTGGTTTGTCGTGGTCCAACACCAGTATTATAGTGACAGGGCCAGTGGTTTGTGACAGGGCCAGTGGTTTGTTGTGGTCCAACATCAGTATTATAGTGACAGGGCCAGTGGTTTGTCGTGGTCCAACATCAGTATTATAGTGACAGGGCCAGTGGTTTGTCGTGGTCCAACACCAGTATTATAGTGACAGGGCCAGTGGTTTATTATAGTGACAGGGCCAGTGGTCCAACACCAGTATTATAGTGACAGGGCCAGTGGTTTGTCTGGGTCCAACATCAGTATTATAGTGACAGGGCCAGTGGTTTGTGACAGGGCCAGTGGTTTGTCGTGGTCCAACATCAGTATTATAGTGACAGGGCCAGTGGTCCAACACCAGTATTATAGTGACAGGGCCAGTGGTTTGTCACAACACCAGTATTATAGTGACAGGGCCAGTGGTCCAACACAAGTATTATAGTGACAGGGCCAGTGGTCCAACATCAGTATTATAGTGACAGGGCCAGTGGTCCAACACCAGTATTATAGTGACAGGGTCCAACATGGTTTATAGTGACAGGGCCAGTGGTCCAACATCAGTATTATAGTGACAGGGCCAGTGGTTTGTTGTGGTCCAACACCAGTATTATAGTGACAGGGCCAGTGGTTTGTCAGTGGTCCAACATCAGTATTATAGTGACAGGGCCAGTGGTTTGTTGTGGTCCAACATCAGTATTATAGTGACAGGGCCAGTGGTTTGTCGTGGTCCAACATCAGTATTATAGTGACAGGGCCAGTGGTTTATTATAGTGACAGGGCCAGTGGTCCAACATCAGTATTATAGTGACAGGGCCAGTGGTTTGTCGTGGTCCAACATCAGTATTATAGTGACAGGGCCAGTGGTTTGTCGTGGTCCAACACCAGTATTATAGTGACAGGGCCAGTGGTTTGTTGTGGTCCAACACCAGTATTATAGTGACAGGGCCAGTGGTTTGTCGTGGTCCAACACCAGTATTATAGTGACAGGGCCAGTGGTTTGTCGTGGTCCAACACCAGTATTATAGTGACAGGGCCAGTGGTCCAACACCAGTATTATAGTGACAGGGCCAGTGGTTTGTCGTGGTCCAACATCAGTATTATAGTGACAGGGCCAGTGGTTTGTTGTGGTCCAACATCAGTATTATAGTGACAGGGCCAGTGGTTTGTCGTGGTCAACATCAGTATTATAGTGACAGGGCCAGTGGTTTGTCGTGGTCCAACATCAGTATTATAGTGACAGGGCCAGTGGTTTGTTGTGTCTAACATCAGTATTATAGTGACAGGGCCAGTGGTCCAACACCAGTATTATAGTGACAGGGCCAGTGGTTTGTCTGGGTCCAACATCAGTATTATAGTGACAGGGCCAGTGGTCCAACACCAGTATTATAGTGACAGGGCCAGTGGTTTGTCGTGGTCCAACATCAGTATTATAGTGACAGGGCCAGTGGTTTTATAGTGACAGGGCCAGTGGTCCAACACAGTATTATAGTGACAGGGCCAGTGGTCCAACACAAGTATTATAGTGACAGGGCCAGTGGTTTGTATTATAGTGACAGGGCCAGTGGTCCAACACCAGTATTATAGTGACAGGGCCAGTGGTTTGTATTATAGTGACAGTGGTCCAACATCAGTATTATAGTGACAGGGCCAGTGGTTTGTTGTGGTCCAACACCAGTATTATAGTGACAGGGCCAGTGGTTTGTATTATAGTGACAGGGCCAGTGGTCCAACATCAGTATTATAGTGACAGGGCCAGTGGTTTGTCGTGGTCCAACATCAGTATTATAGTGACAGGGCCAGTGGTTTGTCGTGGTCCAACATCAGTATTATAGTGACAGGGCCAGTGGTCCAACATCAGTATTATAGTGACAGGGCCAGTGGTTTGTATTATAGTGACAGGGCCAGTGGTCCAACATCAGTATTATAGTGACAGGGCCAGTGGTTTGTCCAACATCAGTTTTATAGTGACAGGGCTAGTGGTTTGTCCAACACCAGTATTATAGTGACAGGGCCAGTGGTTTGTTGTGGTCCAACACCAGTATTATAGTGACAGGGCCAGTGGTTTGTCGTGGTCCAACACCAGTATTATAGTGACAGGGCCAGTGGTTTGTCGTGGTCCAACACCAGTATTATAGTGACAGGGCCAGTGGTCCAACACCAGTATTATAGTGACAGGGCCAGTGGTTTGTCGTGGTCCAACATCAGTATTATAGTGACAGGGCCAGTGGTTTGTTGTGGTCCAACACCAGTATTATAGTGACAGGGCCAGTGGTCCAACACCAGTATTATAGTGACAGGGCCAGTGGTCCACCATCAGTATTATAGTGACAGGGCCAGTGGTCCAACATCAGTATTATAGTGACAGGGCCAGTGGTTTGTCGTGGTCCAACACCAGTATTAAGTGACAGGGCCAGTATATTATAGTGACAGGGCCAGTGGTTTGTTGTGGTCCAACATCAGTATTATAGTGACAGGGCCAGTGGTTTGTTGTGGTCCAACATCAGTATTATAGTG
Source organism: Oncorhynchus nerka (assembly GCF_034236695.1). Classification (NCBI taxonomy): domain Eukaryota; kingdom Metazoa; phylum Chordata; class Actinopteri; order Salmoniformes; family Salmonidae; genus Oncorhynchus; species Oncorhynchus nerka. Next base: position 5,460,312 of record NC_088412.1, read on the forward strand.
ACAGGGCCAGTGGTTTGTTGTGGTCCAACATCAGTATTATAGTGACAGGGCCAGTGGTTTGTCGTGGTCCAACACCAGTATTATAGTGACAGGGCCAGTGGTTTGTCGTGGTCCAACACCAGTATTATAGTGACAGGGCCAGTGGTTTGTCGTGGTCCAACACCAGTATTATAGTGACAAGGCCAGTGGTTTGTCGTGGTCCAACATCAGTATTATAGTGACAGGGCCAGTGGTTTGTTGTGGTCCAACACCAGTATTATAGTGACAGGGCCAGTGGTTTGTCGTGGTCCAACACCAGTATTATAGTGACAGGGCCAGTGGTTTGTCGGGTCCAACATCAGTATTATAGTGACAGGGCCAGTGGTCCAACATCAGTATTATAGTGACAGGGCCAGTGGTCCAACATCAGTTTTATAGTGACAGGACCAGTGGTTTGTCGTGGTCCAACACCAGTATTATAGTGACAGGGCCAGTGGTTTGTCGTGGTCCAACACCAGTATTATAGTGACAGGGCCAGTGGTTTGTCGTGGTCCAACACCAGTATTATAGTGACAGGGCCAGTGGTTTGTTGTGGTCCAACATCAGTATTATAGTGACAGGGCCAGTGGTCCAACACCAGTATTATAGTGACAGGGCCAGTGGTTTGTTGTGGTCCAACATCAGTATTATAGTGACAGGGCCAGTGGTTTGTCGTGGTCCAACATCAGTATTATAGTGACAGGGCCAGTGGTTTGTCCCAACACCAGTATTATAGTGACAGGGCCAGTGGTTTGTCGTGGTCCAACATCAGTATTATAGTGACAGGGCCAGTGGTTTGTCGTGGTCCAACACCAGTATTATAGTGACAGGGCCAGTGGTCCAACATCAGTATTATAGTGACAGGGCCAGTGGTTTGTTGTGGTCCAACACCAGTATTATAGTGACAGGGCCAGTGGTCCAACACCAGTATTATAGTGACAGGGCCAGTGGTTTGTTGTGGTCCAACACCAGTATTATAGTGACAGGGCCAGTGGTTTGTCGTGGTCCAACATCAGTATTATAGTGACAGGGCCAGTGGTTTGTTGTGGTCCAACATCAGTATTATAGTGACAGGGCCAGTGGTCCAACATCAGTATTATAGTGACAGGGCCAGTGGTCCAACACCAGTATTATAGTGACAGGGCCAGTGGTTTGTCGTGGTCCAACATCAGTATTATAGTGACAGGGCCAGTGGTTTGTCGTGGTCCAACACCAGTATTATAGTGACAGGGCCAGTGGTCCAACACCAGTATTATAGTGACAGGGCCAGTGGTTTGTCAGGGCCAGTGGTCCAACATCAGTATTATAGTGACAGGGCCAGTGGTTTGTTGTGGTCCAACACCAGTATTATAGTGACAGGGCCAGTGGTTTGTTGTGGTCAACATCAGTATTATAGTGACAGGGCCAGTGGTTTGTTGTGGTCCAACACCAGTATTATAGTGACAGGGCCAGTGGTCCAGTGTGTGGTTTGTTGTGGTCCAACACCAGTATTATAGTGACAGGGCCAGTGGTTTGTCGTGGTCCAACACCAGTATTATAGTGACAGGGCCAGTGGTTTGTTGTGGTCCAACATCAGTATTATAGTGACAGGGCCAGTGGTCCAACATCAGTATTATAGTGACAGGGCCAGTGGTATTATAGTGACAGGGCCAGTGGTCCAACACCAGTATTATAGTGACAGGGCCAGTGGTTTGTTGTGGTCCAACATCAGTATTATAGTGACAGGGCCAGTGGTTTGTCGTGGTCCAACACCAGTATTATAGTGACAGGGCCAGTGGTCCAACACCAGTATTATAGTGACAGGGCCAGTGGTTTGTCGTGGTCCAACATCAGTATTATAGTGACAGGGCCAGTGGTTTGTTGTGGTCCAACACCAGTATTATAGTGACAGGGCCAGTGGTTTGTCGTGGTCCAACATCAGTATTATAGTAACAGGGCCAGTGGTTTGTCGTGGTCCAACATCAGTATTATAGTGACAGGGCCAGTGGTTTGTCGTGGTCCAACACCAGTATTATAGTGACAGGGCCAGTGGTTTGTGATGGGCCAGTGGTCCAACACCAGTATTATAGTGACAGGGCCAGTGGTTTGTCGTGGTCCAACATCAGTATTATAGTGACAGGGCCAGTGGTCCAACATCAGTATTATAGTGACAGGGCCAGTGGTTTGTCCAACATCAGTATTATAGTGACAGGGCCAGTCCAACATCAGTATTATAGTGACAGGGCCAGTGGTCCAACATCAGTATTATAGTGACAGGGCCAGTGGTTTGTCGTGGTCCAACATCAGTATTATAGTGACAGGGCCAGTGGTTTGTTGTGGTCCAACACCAGTATTATAGTGACAGGGCCAGTGGTTTGTTGTGGTCCAACATCAGTATTATAGTGACAGGGCCAGTGGTTTGTTGTGGTCCAACATCAGTATTATAGTGACAGGGCCAGTGGTTTGTTGTGGTCCAACATCAGTATTATAGTGACAGGGCCAGTGGTTTGTCGTGGTCCAACACCAGTATTATAGTGACAGGGCCAGTGGTTTGTCGTGGTCCAACACCAGTATTATAGTGACAGGGCCAGTGGTTTGTCGTGGTCCAACACCAGTATTATAGTGACAAGGCCAGTGGTTTGTCGTGGTCCAACATCAGTATTATAGTGACAGGGCCAGTGGTTTGTTGTGGTCCAACACCAGTATTATAGTGACAGGGCCAGTGGTTTGTCGTGGTCCAACACCAGTATTATAGTGACAGGGCCAGTGGTTTGTCGTGGTCCAACATCAGTATTATAGTGACAGGGCCAGTGGTCCAACATCAGTATTATAGTGACAGGGCCAGTGGTCCAACACCAGTATTATAGTGACAGGGCCAGTGGTTTGTTGTGGTCCAACACCAGTATTATAGTGACAGGGCCAGTGGTTTGTCGTGGTCCAACACCAGTATTATAGTGACAGGGCCAGTGGTTTGTTGTGGTCCAACATCAGTATTATAGTGACAGGGCCAGTGGTCCAACATTATTATAGTGACAGGGCCAGTGGTCCAACACCAGTATTATAGTGACAGGGCCAGTGGTTTGTTGTGGTCCAACATCAGTATTATAGTGACAGGGCCAGTGGTTTGTCGTGGTCCAACACCAGTATTATAGTGACAGGGCCAGTGGTCCAACACCAGTATTATAGTGACAGGGCCAGTGGTTTGTCGTGGTCCAACATCAGTATTATAGTGACAGGGCCAGTGGTTTGTTGTGGTCCAACACCAGTATTATAGTGACAGGGCCAGTGGTTTGTCGTGGTCCAACATCAGTATTATAGTGACAGGGCCAGTGGTTTGTCGTGGTCCAACACCAGTATTATAGTGACAGGGCCAGTGGTCCAACATCAGTATTATAGTGATAGGGCCAGTGGTCCAACACCAGTATTATAGTGACAGGGCCAGTGGTTTGTCGTGGTCCAACATCAGTATTATAGTGACAGGGCCAGTGGTCCAACATCAGTATTATAGTGACAGGGCCAGTGGTTTGTTGTGGTCCAACATCAGTATTATAGTGACAGGGCCAGTGGTCCAACATCAGTATTATAGTGACAGGGCCAGTGGTCCACCATCAGTATTATAGTGACAGGGCCAGTGGTTTGTCGTGGTCCAACACCAGTATTATAGTGACAGGGCCAGTGGTCCAACACCAGTATTATAGTGACAGGGCCAGTGGTTTGTTGTGGTCCAACATCAGTATTATAGTGACAGGGCCAGTGGTTTGTTGTGGTCCAACATCAGTATTATAGTGACAGGGCCAGTGGTTTGTTGTGGTCCAACATCAGTATTATAGTGACAGGGCCAGTGGTTTGTCGTGGTCCAACACCAGTATTATAGTGACAGGGCCAGTGGTTTGTCGTGGTCCAACACCAGTATTATAGTGACAGGGCCAGTGGTTTGTCGTGGTCCAACACCAGTATTATAGTGACAAGGCCAGTGGTTTGTCGTGGTCCAACATCAGTATTATAGTGACAGGGCCAGTGGTTTGTTGTGGTCCAACACCAGTATTATAGTGACAGGGCCAGTGGTTTGTCGTGGTCCAACACCAGTATTATAGTGACAGGGCCAGTGGTTTGTCGTGGTCCAACATCAGTATTATAGTGACAGGGCCAGTGGTCCAACATCAGTATTATAGTGACAGGGCCAGTGGTCCAACATCAGTTTTATAGTGACAGGACCAGTGGTTTGTCGTGGTCCAACACCAGTATTATAGTGACAGGGCCAGTGGTTTGTCGTGGTCCAACACCAGTATTATAGTGACAGGGCCAGTGGTTTGTCGTGGTCCAACACCAGTATTATAGTGACAGGGCCAGTGGTTTGTTGTGGTCCAACATCAGTATTATAGTGACAGGGCCAGTGGTCCAACACCAGTATTATAGTGACAGGGCCAGTGGTTTGTTGTGGTCCAACATCAGTATTATAGTGACAGGGCCAGTGGTTTGTCGTGGTCCAACATCAGTATTATAGTGACAGGGCCAGTGGTTTGTCGTGGTCCAACACCAGTATTATAGTGACAGGGCCAGTGGTTTGTCGTGGTCCAACATCAGTATTATAGTGACAGGGCCAGTGGTTTGTCGTGGTCCAACACCAGTATTATAGTGACAGGGCCAGTGGTCCAACATCAGTATTATAGTGACAGGGCCAGTGGTTTGTTGTGGTCCAACACCAGTATTATAGTGACAGGGCCAGTGGTCCAACACCAGTATTATAGTGACAGGGCCAGTGGTTTGTTGTGGTCCAACACCAGTATTATAGTGACAGGGCCAGTGGTTTGTCGTGGTCCAACATCAGTATTATAGTGACAGGGCCAGTGGTTTGTTGTGGTCCAACACCAGTATTATAGTGACAGGGCCAGTGGTTTGTTGTGGTCCAACATCAGTATTATAGTGACAGGGCCAGTGGTCCAACATCAGTATTATAGTGACAGGGCCAGTGGTCCAACACCAGTATTATAGTGACAGGGCCAGTGGTTTGTTGTGGTCCAACATCAGTATTATAGTGACAGGGCCAGTGGTTTGTCGTGGTCCAACACCAGTATTATAGTGACAGGGCCAGTGGTCCAACACCAGTATTATAGTGACAGGGCCAGTGGTTTGTCGTGGTCCAACATCAGTATTATAGTGACAGGGCCAGTGGTTTGTTGTGGTCCAACACCAGTATTATAGTGACAGGGCCAGTGGTTTGTCGTGGTCCAACATCAGTATTATAGTAACAGGGCCAGTGGTTTGTCGTGGTCCAACATCAGTATTATAGTGACAGGGCCAGTGGTTTGTCGTGGTCCAACACCAGTATTATAGTGACAGGGCCAGTGGTTTATTATAGTGATAGGGCCAGTGGTCCAACACCAGTATTATAGTGACAGGGCCAGTGGTTTGTCGTGGTCCAACATCAGTATTATAGTGACAGGGCCAGTGGTCCAACATCAGTATTATAGTGACAGGGCCAGTGGTTTGTTGTGGTCCAACATCAGTATTATAGTGACAGGGCCAGTGGTCCAACATCAGTATTATAGTGACAGGGCCAGTGGTCCAACACCAGTATTATAGTGACAGGGCCAGTGGTCCCGTGTGGTCCAACATCAGTATTATAGTGACAGGGCCAGTGGTCCAACACCAGTATTATAGTGACAGGGCCAGTGGTCCAACATCAGTATTATAGTGACAGGGCCAGTGGTTTGTTGTGGTCCAACATCAGTATTATAGTGACAGGGCCAGTGGTCCAACACCAGTATTATAGTGACAGGGCCAGTGGTTTTATAGTGACAGGGCCAGTGGTCCAACACCAGTATTATAGTGACAGGGCCAGTGGTTTGTCGTGGTCCAACATCAGTATTATAGTGACAGGGCCAGTGGTCCAACACCAGTATTATAGTGACAGGGCCAGTGGTCCAACATCAGTATTATAGTGACAGGGCCAGTGGTTTGTTGTGGTCCAACACCAGTATTATAGTGACAGGGCCAGTGGTTTGTCGTGGTCCAACATCAGTATTATAGTGACAGGGCCAGTGGTTTGTTGTGGTCCAACATCAGTATTATAGTGACAGGGCCAGTGGTCCAACACCAGTATTATAGTGACAGGGCCAGTGGTCCAACACCAGTATTATAGTGACAGGGCCAGTGGTCCAACACCAGTATTATAGTGACAGGGCCAGTGGTTTGTCGTGGTCCAACATCAGTATTATAGTGACAGGGCCAGTGGTCCAACACCAGTATTATAGTGACAGGGCCAGTGGTCCAACATCAGTATTATAGTGACAGGGCCAGTGGTTTGTTGTGGTCCAACACCAGTATTATAGTGACAGGGCCAGTGGTTTGTTGTGGTCCAACACCAGTATTATAGTGACAGGGCCAGTGGTTTGTTGTGGTCTAACATCAGCATTATAGTGACAGGGCCAGTGGTCCAACACCAGTATTATAGTGACAGGGCCAGTGGTCCAACATCAGTATTATAGTGACAGGGCCAGTGGTCCAACACCAGTATTATAGTGACAGGGCCAGTGGTTTGTTGTGGTCCAACATCAGTATTATAGTGACAGGGCCAGTGGTCCAACACCAGTATTATAGTGACAGGGCCAGTGGTCCAACATCAGTATTATAGTGACAGGGCCAGTGGTCCAACACCAGTATTATAGTGACAGGGCCAGTGGTCCAACACCAGTATTATAGTGACAGGGCCAGTGGTTTGTCGTGGTCCAACATCAGTATTATAGTGACAGGGCCAGTGGTTTGTCGTGGTCCAACATCAGTATTATAGTGACAGGGCCAGTGGTTTGTCGTGGTCCAACATCAGTATTATAGTGACAGGGCCAGTGGTTTGTTGTGGTCCAACATCAGTATTATAGTGACAGGGCCAGTGGTCCAACACCAGTATTATAGTGACAGGGCCAGTGGTCCAACACCAGTATTATAGTGACAGGGCCAGTGGTCCAACACCAGTATTATAGTGACAGGGCCAGTGGTTTGTCGTGGTCCAACATCAGTATTATAGTGACAGGGCCAGTGGTCCAACACCAGTATTATAGTGACAGGGCCAGTGGTCCAACATCAGTATTATAGTGACAGGGCCAGTGGTTTGTTGTGGTCCAACACCAGTATTATAGTGACAGGGCCAGTGGTTTGTTGTGGTCCAACATCAGTATTATAGTGACAGGGCCAGTGGTCCAACACCAGTATTATAGTGACAGGGCCAGTGGTCCAACATCAGTATTATAGTGACAGGGCCAGTGGTCCAACACCAGTTTATAGTGACAGGGCCAGTGGTTTGTTGTGGTCCAACATCAGTATTATAGTGACAGGGCCAGTGGTTTTATAGTGACAGGGCCAGTGGTCCAACATCAGTATTATAGTGACAGGGCCAGTGGTTTGTGACAGGGCCAGTGTGGTCCAACACCAGTATTATAGTGACAGGGCCAGTGGTTTGTCGTGGTCCAACATCAGTATTATAGTGACAGGGCCAGTGGTTTGTCCCAACATCAGTATTATAGTGACAGGGCCAGTGGTTTGTCGTGGTCCAACATCAGTATTATAGTGACAGGGCCAGTGGTTTGTTGTGGTCCAACACCAGTATTATAGTGACAGGGCCAGTGGTTTGTCGTGGTCCAACACCAGTATTATAGTGACAGGGCCAGTGGTTTGTCGTGGTCCAACATCAGTATTATAGTGACAGGGCCAGTGGTTTGTTGTGGTCCAACATCAGTATTATAGTGACAGGGCCAGTGGTTTGTTGTGGTCCAACATCAGTATTATAGTGACAGGGCCAGTGGTTTGTCGTGGTCCAACATCAGTATTATAGTGACAGGGCCAGTGGTTTGTCGTGGTCTAACATCAGTATTATAGTGACAGGGCCAGTGGTTTGTTGTGGTCCAACACCAGTATTATAGTGACAGGGCCAGTGGTCCAACACCAGTATTATAGTGACAGGGCCAGTGGTTTGTCGTGGTCCAACATCAGTATTATAGTGACAGGGCCAGTGGTTTGTTGTGGTCCAACACCAGTATTATAGTGACAGGGCCAGTGGTTTAGCCATGTGGTCAACACCAGTATTATAGTGACAGGGCCAGTGGTGCAACACCAGTATTATAGTGACAGGGCCAGTGGTTTGTCCCAACATCAGTATTATAGTGACAGGGCCAGTGGTTTGTCGTGGTCCAACATCAGTATTATAGTGACAGGGCCAGTGGTTTGTCGTGGTCCAACATCAGTATTATAGTGACAGGGCCAGTGGTTTGTTGTGGTCCAACACCAGTATTATAATGACAGGGCCAGTGGTTTGTCGTGGTCCAACACCAGTATTATAGTGACAGGGCCAGTGGTTTGTCGTGGTCCAACATCAGTATTATAGTGACAGGGCCAGTGGTTTGTCGTGGTCCAACATCAGTATTATAGTGACAGGGCCAGTGGTTTGTCGTGGTCCAACATCAGTATTATAGTGACAGGGCCAGTGGTTTGTTGTGGTCCAACACCAGTATTATAGTGACAGGGCCAGTGGTCCAACATCAGTATTATAGTGACAGGGCCAGTGGTTTGTCGTGGTCCAACATCAGTATTATAGTGACAGGGCCAGTGGTTTGTTGTGGTCCAACATCAGTATTATAGTGACAGGGCCAGTGGTTTGTGGGTCCAACACCAGTATTATAGTGACAGGGCCAGTGGTTTGTCGTGGTCCAACATCAGTATTATAGTGACAGGGCCAGTGGTCCAACACCAGTATTATAGTGACAGGGCCAGTGGTTTGTCGTGGTCCAACATCAGTATTATAGTGACAGGGCCAGTGGTTTGTCGTGGTCCTACATCAGTATTATAGTGACAGGGCCAGTGGTTTGTTGTGGTCCAACACCAGTATTATAGTGACAGGGCCAGTGGTTTGTCGTGGTCCAACATCAGTATTATAGTGACAGGGCCAGTGGTTTGTCGTGGTCCAACACCAGTATTATAGTGACAGGGCCAGTGGTTTGTTGTGGTCCAACATCAGTATTATAGTGACAGGGCCAGTGGTTTGTCGTGGTCCAACATCAGTATTATAGTGACAGGGCCAGTGGTTTGTCGTGGTCCAACATCAGTATTATAGTGACAGGGCCAGTGGTTTGTTGTGGTCCAACATCAGTATTATAGTGACAGGGCCAGTGGTTTGTCGTGGTCCACCATCAGTATTATAGTGACAGGGCCAGTGGTCCAACATCAGTATTATAGTGACAGGGCCAGTGGTTTGTTGTGGTCCAACATCAGTATTATAGTGACAGGGCCAGTGGTTTGTCGTGGTCCAACATCAGTATTATAGTGACAGGGCCAGTGGTCCAACACCAGTATTATAGTGACAGGGCCAGTGGTTTGTCGTGGTCCAACATCAGTATTATAGTGACAGGGCCAGTGGTTATTAGTGACAGGGCCAGTGGTTTGTCTGGGTCCAACATCAGTATTATAGTGACAGGGCCAGTGGTCCAACACCAGTATTATAGTGACAGGGCCAGTGTGACAGGGCCAGTGGTTTGTTGTGGTCCAACACCAGTATTATAGTGACAGGGCCAGTGGTCCAACACCAGTATTATAGTGACAGGGCCAGTGGTTTGTCGTGGTCCAACATCAGTATTATAGTGACAGGGCCAGTGGTTTGTCGTGGTCCAACATCAGTATTATAGTGACAGGGCCAGTGGTTTGTCGTGGTCCAACATCAGTATTATAGTGACAGGGCCAGTGGTTTGTTGTGGTCCAACACCAGTATTATAATGACAGGGCCAGTGGTTTGTCGTGGTCCAACACCAGTATTATAGTGACAGGGCCAGTGGTTTGTCATGGTCCAACATCAGTATTATAGTGACAGGGCCAGTGGTTTGTTGTGGTCCAACATCAGTATTATAGTGACAGGGCCAGTGGTTTGTTGTGGTCCAACATCAGTATTATAGTGACAGGGCCAGTGGTTTGTCGTGGTCCAACATCAGTATTATAGTGACAGGGCCAGTGGTTTGTCGTGGTCTAACATCAGTATTATAGTGACAGGGCCAGTGGTTTGTTGTGGTCCAACACCAGTATTATAGTGACAGGGCCAGTGGTCCATTATAGTGACAGGGCCAGTGGTTTGTTGTGGTCTAACATCAGTATTATAGTGACAGGGCCAGTGGTTTGTCGTGGTCTAACACCAGTATTATAGTGACAGGGCCAGTGGTTTGTCGTGGTCTAAAATCAGTATTATAGTGACAGGGCCAGTGGTTTGTCGTGGTCCAACATCAGTATTATAGTGACAGGGCCAGTGGTTTGTTGTGGTCCAACACCAGTATTATAGTGACAGGGCCAGTGGTTTGTCGTGGTCCAACATCAGTATTATAGTGACAGGGCCAGTGGTTTGTTGTGGTCCAACATCAGTATTATAGTGACAGGGCCAGTGGTTTGTCGTGGTCCAACACCAGTATTATAGTGACAGGGCCAGTGGTTTGTCGTGGTCCAACATCAGTATTATAGTGACAGGGCCAGTGGTCCAACACCAGTATTATAGTGACAGGGCCAGTGGTTTGTCGTGGTCCAACATCAGTATTATAGTGACAGGGCCAGTGGTTTGTCGTGGTCCAACATCAGTATTATAGTGACAGGGCCAGTGGTTTGTCATGGTCCAACATCAGTATTATAGTGACAGGGCCAGTGGTTTGTCATGGTCCAACATCAGTATTATAGTGACAGGGCCCGTGGTTTGTCGTGGTCAAACATCAGTATTATAGTGACAGGGCCAGTGGTTTGTCATGGTCCAACATCAGTATTATAGTGACAGGGCCAGTGGTTTGTCGGTCAAACATCAGTATTATAGTGACAGGGCCAGTGGTCCAACATCAGTATTATAGTGACAGGGCCAGTGGTTTGTCGTGGTCCAACACCAGTATTATAGTGACAGGGCCAGTGGTTTGTCGTGGTCCAACATCAGTATTATAGTGACAGGGCCAGTGGTTTGTCGTGGTCCAACATCAGTATTATAGTGACAGGGCCAGTGGTTTGTCATGGTCCAAGATCAGTATTATAGTGACAGGGCCAGTGGTTTGTTGTGGTCCAACATCAGTATTATAGTGACAGGGCCAGTGGTTTGTCGTGGTCCAACACCAGTATTATAGTGACAGGGCCAGTGGTTTGTTGTGGTCCAACACCAGTATTATAGTGACAGGGCCAGTAGTTTGTTGTGGTCCAACACCAGTATTATAGTGACAGGGCCAGTGGTTTGTTGTGGTCCAACACCAGTATTATAATGACAGGGCCAGTGGTTTGTTGTGGTCCAACATCAGTATTATAGTGACAGGGCCAGTGGTTTGTCGTGGTCCAACACCAGTATTATAGTGACAGGGCCAGTGGTTTGTCGTGGTCCAACATCAGTATTATAGTGACAGGGCCAGTGGTTTGTCGTGGTCCAACATCAGTATTATAGTGACAGGGCCAGTGGTTTGTCGTGGTCCAACATCAGTATTATAGTGACAGGGCCAGTGGTCCAACATCAGTATTATAGTGACAGGGCCAGTGGTTTGTCGTGGTCAAACATCAGTATTATAGTGACAGGGCCAGTGGTTTGTCGTGGTCCAACACCAGTATTATAGTGACAGGGCCAGTGGTTTGTCGTGGTCCAACATCAGTATTATAGTGACAGGGCCAGTGGTCCAACATCAGTATTATAGTGACAGGGCCAGTGGTTTGTCGTGGTCCAACATCAGTATTATAGTGACAGGGCCAGTGGTTTGTCGTGGTCCAAGATCAGTATTATAGTGACAGGGCCAGTGGTTTGTTGTGGTCCAACATCAGTATTATAGTGACAGGGCCAGTGGTTTGTCGTGGTCCAAGATCAGTATTATAGTGACAGGGCCAGTGGTTTGTCGTGGTCCAACATCAGTATTATAGTGACAGGGCCAGTGGTTTGTCGTGGTCAAACATCAGTATTATAGTGACAGGGCCAGTGGTTTGTCGTGGTCCAAGATCAGTATTATAGTGACAGGGCCAGTGGTTTGTCGTGGTCAAACATCAGTATTATAGTGACAGGGCCAGTGGTTTGTCGTGGTCAAACATCAGTATTATAGTGACAGGGCCAGTGGTTTGTCGTGGTCCAAGATCAGTATTATAGTGACAGGGCCAGTGGTTTGTCATGGTCCAACATCAGTATTATAGTGACAGGGCCAGTGGTTTGTTGTGGTCAAACATCAGTATTATAGTGACAGGGCCAGTGGTTTGTCATGGTCCAACATCAGTATTATAGTGACAGGGCCAGTGGTTTGTCGTGGTCCAACATCAGTATTATAGTGACAGGGCCAGTGGTTTGTTGGTCCAACATCAGATTATAGTGACAGGGCCAGTGGTTATTGACAGGGCCAGTGGTTTGTCCAACACCAGTATTATAGTGACAGGGCCAGTGGTCCAACACCAGTATTATAGTGACAGGGCCAGTGGTTTGTTGTGGTCCAACATCAGTATTATAGTGACAGGGCCAGTGGTTTGTCGTGGTCCAACACCAGTATTATAGTGACAGGGCCAGTGGTCCAACATCAGTATTATAGTGACAGGGCCAGTGGTCCAACACCAGTATTATAGTGACAGGGCCAGTGGTTTGTCCAACATCAGTATTATAGTGACAGGGCCAGTGGTTTGTCCCAACATCAGTATTATAGTGACAGGGCCAGTGGTTTGTCATGGTCCAACACAAGTATTATAGTGACCCAACACCAGTATTATAGTGACAGGGCCAGTGGTTTGTCGTGGTCCAACATCAGTATTATAGTGACAGGGTCAGTGGTTTGTTGTGGTCCAACACCAGTATTATAGTGATAGGGCCAGTGGTCCAACATCAGTATTATAGTGACAGGGCCAGTGGTCCAACATCAGTATTATAGTGACAGGGCCAGTGGTTTGTTGTGGTCCAACATCAGTATTATAGTGACAGGGCCAGTGGTTTGTCGTGGTCCAACACCAGTATTATAGTGACAGGGCCAGTGGTCCAACACCAGTATTATAGTGACAGGGCCAGTGGTTTGTTGTGGTCCAACACCAGTATTATAGTGACAGGGCCAGTGGTTTGTCGTGGTCCAACATCAGTATTATAGTGACAGGGCCAGTGGTTTGTTGTGGTCCAACACCAGTATTATAGTGACAGGGCCAGTGGTTTGTCGTGGTCCAACATCAGTATTATAGTGACAGGGCCAGTGGTCCAACACCAGTATTATAGTGACAGGGCCAGTGGTTTGTCGTGGTCCAACATCAGTATTATAGTGACAGGGCCAGTGGTCCAACACCAGTATTATAGTGACAGGGCCAGTGGTTTGTCGTGGTCCAACATCAGTATTATAGTGACAGGGCCAGTGGTTTGTTGTGGTCCAACATCAGTATTATAGTGACAGGGCCAGTGGTTTGTCGTGGTCCAACACCAGTATTATAGTGACAGGGCCAGTGGTTTGTCATGGTCCAACACCAGTATTATAGTGACAGGGCCAGTGGTTTGTCGTGGTCCAACACCAGTATTATAGTGACAGGGCCAGTGGTTTGTTGTGGTCCAACACCAGTATTATAGTGACAGGGCCAGTGGTTTGTCGTGGTCCAACATCAGTATTATAGTGACAGGGCCAGTGGTTTGTCGTGGTCCAACACCAGTATTATAGTGACAGGGCCAGTGGTTTGTCATGGTCCAACATCAGTATTATAGTGACAGGGCCAGTGGTTTGTTGTGGTCCAACATCAGTATTATAGTGACAGGGCCAGTGGTTTGTTGTGGTCCAACATCAGTATTATAGTGACAGGGCCAGTGGTTTGTCGTGGTCCAACATCAGTATTATAGTGACAGGGCCAGTGGTTTGTCGTGGTCTAACATCAGTATTATAGTGACAGGGCCAGTGGTTTGTTGTGGTCCAACACCAGTATTATAGTGACAGGGCCAGTGGTCCAACACCAGTATTATAGTGACAGGGCCAGTGGTTTGTTGTGGTCTAACATCAGTATTATAGTGACAGGGCCAGTGGTTTGTCGTGGTCTAACACCAGTATTATAGTGACAGGGCCAGTGGTTTGTCGTGGTCTAAAATCAGTATTATAGTGACAGGGCCAGTGGTTTGTCGTGGTCCAACATCAGTATTATAGTGACAGGGCCAGTGGTTTGTTGTGGTCCAACACCAGTATTATAGTGACAGGGCCAGTGGTTTGTCGTGGTCCAACATCAGTATTATAGTGACAGGGCCAGTGGTTTGTCGTGGTCCAACATCAGTATTATAGTGACAGGGCCAGTGGTTTGTCGTGGTCCAACATCAGTATTATAGTGACAGGGCCAGTGGTTTGTCGTGGTCCAACATCAGTATTATAGTGACAGGGCCAGTGGTCCAACACCAGTATTATAGTGACAGGGCCAGTGGTTTGTCGTGGTCCAACATCAGTATTATAGTGACAGGGCCAGTGGTTTGTCGTGGTCCAACATCAGTATTATAGTGACAGGGCCAGTGGTTTGTCATGGTCCAACATCAGTATTATAGTGACAGGGCCAGTGGTTTGTCATGGTCCAACATCAGTATTATAGTGACAGGGCCCGTGGTTTGTCGTGGTCAAACATCAGTATTATAGTGACAGGGCCAGTGGTTTGTCATGGTCCAACATCAGTATTATAGTGACAGGGCCAGTGGTTTGTCGTGGTCAAACATCAGTATTATAGTGACAGGGCCAGTGGTCCAACATCAGTATTATAGTGACAGGGCCAGTGGTTTGTCGTGGTCCAACACCAGTATTATAGTGACAGGGCCAGTGGTTTGTCGTGGTCCAACATCAGTATTATAGTGACAGGGCCAGTGGTTTGTCGTGGTCCAACATCAGTATTATAGTGACAGGGCCAGTGGTTTGTCATGGTCCAAGATCAGTATTATAGTGACAGGGCCAGTGGTTTGTTGTGGTCCAACATCAGTATTATAGTGACAGGGCCAGTGGTTTGTCGTGGTCCAACACCAGTATTATAGTGACAGGGCCAGTGGTTTGTTGTGGTCCAACACCAGTATTATAGTGACAGGGCCAGTAGTTTGTTGTGGTCCAACACCAGTATTATAGTGACAGGGCCAGTGGTTTGTTGTGGTCCAACACCAGTATTATAATGACAGGGCCAGTGGTTTGTTGTGGTCCAACATCAGTATTATAGTGACAGGGCCAGTGGTTTGTTGTGGTCCAACACCAGTATTATAGTGACAGGGCCAGTGGTTTGTCGTGGTCCAACATCAGTATTATAGTGACAGGGCCAGTGGTTTGTCGTGGTCCAACATCAGTATTATAGTGACAGGGCCAGTGGTTTGTCGTGGTCCAACATCAGTATTATAGTGACAGGGCCAGTGGTCCAACATCAGTATTATAGTGACAGGGCCAGTGGTTTGTCGTGGTCAAACATCAGTATTATAGTGACAGGGCCAGTGGTTTGTCGTGGTCCAACACCAGTATTATAGTGACAGGGCCAGTGGTTTGTTGTGGTCAACATCAGTATTATAGTGACAGGGCCAGTGGTTTGTCATGGTCCAACATCAGTATTATAGTGACAGGGCCAGTGGTTTGTCGTGGTCCAACATCAGTATTATAGTGACAGGGCCAGTGGTTTGTCGTGGTCCAAGATCAGTATTATAGTGACAGGGCCAGTGGTTTATTGTGGTCCAACATCAGTATTATAGTGACAGGGCCAGTGGTTTGTCGTGGTCCAACACCAGTATTATAGTGACAGGGCCAGTGGTCCAACACCAGTATTATAGTGACAGGGCCAGTGGTTTGTTGTGGTCCAACATCAGTATTATAGTGACAGGGCCAGTGGTTTGTCGTGGTCCAACACCAGTATTATAGTGACAGGGCCAGTGGTCCAACATCAGTATTATAGTGACAGGGCCAGTGGTCCAACACCAGTATTATAGTGACAGGGCCAGTGGTTTGTCGTGGTCCAACATCAGTATTATAGTGACAGGGCCAGTGGTTTGTCGTGGTCCAACATCAGTATTATAGTGACAGGGCCAGTGGTTTGTCATGGTCCAACACAAGTATTATAGTGACAGGGCCAGTGGTCCAACACCAGTATTATAGTGACAGGGCCAGTGGTTTGTCGTGGTCCAACATCAGTATTATAGTGACAGGGTCAGTGGTTTGTTGTGGTCCAACATCAGTATTATAGTGATAGGGCCAGTGGTTTCAGTATTATAGTGACAGGGCCAGTGGTCCAACATCAGTATTATAGTGACAGGGCCAGTGGTTTGTCGTGGTCCAACATCAGTATTATAGTGACAGGGCCAGTGGTTTGTCGTGGTCCAACACCAGTATTATAGTGACAGGGCCAGTGGTCCAACACCAGTATTATAGTGACAGGGCCAGTGGTTTGTTGTGGTCCAACACCAGTATTATAGTGACAGGGCCAGTGGTTTGTCGTGGTCCAACATCAGTATTATAGTGACAGGGCCAGTGGTTTGTTGTGGTCCAACACCAGTATTATAGTGACAGGGCCAGTGGTTTGTCAGTGGTCCAACATCAGTATTATAGTGACAGGGCCAGTGGTCCAACACCAGTATTATAGTGACAGGGCCAGTGGTTTGTCGTGGTCCAACATCAGTATTATAGTGACAGGGCCAGTGGTCCAACACCAGTATTATAGTGACAGGGCCAGTGGTTTGTCGTGGTCCAACATCAGTATTATAGTGACAGGGCCAGTGGTTTGTTGTGGTCCAACATCAGTATTATAGTGACAGGGCCAGTGGTTTGTCGTGGTCCAACACCAGTATTATAGTGACAGGGCCAGTGGTTTGTCATGGTCCAACACCAGTATTATAGTGACAGGGCCAGTGGTTTGTCGTGGTCCAACACCAGTATTATAGTGACAGGGCCAGTGGTTTGTTGTGGTCCAACACCAGTATTATAGTGACAGGGCCAGTGGTTTGTCGTGGTCCAACATCAGTATTATAGTGACAGGGCCAGTGGTTTGTCGTGGTCCAACATCAGTATTATAGTGACAGGGCCAGTGGTCCAACACCAGTATTATAGTGACAGGGCCAGTAGTTTGTTGTGGTCCAACACCAGTATTATAGTGACAGGGCCAGTGGTTTGTTGTGGTCCAACACCAGTATTATAATGACAGGGCCAGTGGTTTGTTGTGGTCCAACATCAGTATTATAGTGACAGGGCCAGTGGTTTGTTGTGGTCCAACACCAGTATTATAGTGACAGGGCCAGTGGTTTGTCGTGGTCCAACATCAGTATTATAGTGACAGGGCCAGTGGTTTGTCGTGGTCCAACATCAGTATTATAGTGACAGGGCCAGTGGTTTGTCGTGGTCCAACATCAGTATTATAGTGACAGGGCCAGTGGTCCAACATCAGTATTATAGTGACAGGGCCAGTGGTTTGTCGTGGTCAAACATCAGTATTATAGTGACAGGGCCAGTGGTTTGTCGTGGTCCAACACCAGTATTATAGTGACAGGGCCAGTGGTTTGTTGTGGTCAAACATCAGTATTATAGTGACAGGGCCAGTGGTTTGTCATGGTCCAACATCAGTATTATAGTGACAGGGACAGTGGTTTGTCGTGGTCCAACATCAGTATTATAGTGACAGGGCCAGTGGTTTGTCGTGGTCCAAGATCAGTATTATAGTGACAGGGCCAGTGGTTTATTGTGGTCCAACATCAGTATTATAGTGACAGGGCCAGTGGTTTGTCGTGGTCCAACACCAGTATTATAGTGACAGGGCCAGTGGTCCAACACCAGTATTATAGTGACAGGGCCAGTGGTTTGTTGTGGTCCAACATCAGTATTATAGTGACAGGGCCAGTGGTTTGTCGTGGTCCAACACCAGTATTATAGTGACAGGGCCAGTGGTCCAACATCAGTATTATAGTGACAGGGCCAGTGGTTTGTCGTGGTCCAACATCAGTATTATAGTGACAGGGCCAGTGGTCCAACACCAGTATTATAGTGACAGGGCCAGTAGTTTGTTGTGGTCCAACACCAGTATTATAGTGACAGGGCCAGTGGTTTGTTGTGGTCCAACACCAGTATTATAATGACAGGGCCAGTGGTTTGTTGTGGTCCAACATCAGTATTATAGTGACAGGGCCAGTGGTTTGTTGTGGTCCAACACCAGTATTATAGTGACAGGGCCAGTGGTTTGTCGTGGTCCAACATCAGTATTATAGTGACAGGGCCAGTGGTTTGTCGTGGTCCAACATCAGTATTATAGTGACAGGGCCAGTGGTTTGTCGTGGTCCAACATCAGTATTATAGTGACAGGGCCAGTGGTCCAACATCAGTATTATAGTGACAGGGCCAGTGGTTTGTCGTGGTCAAACATCAGTATTATAGTGACAGGGCCAGTGGTTTGTCGTGGTCCAACACCAGTATTATAGTGACAGGGCCAGTGGTTTGTTGTGGTCAAACATCAGTATTATAGTGACAGGGCCAGTGGTTTGTCATGGTCCAACATCAGTATTATAGTGACAGGGCCAGTGGTTTGTCGTGGTCCAACATCAGTATTATAGTGACAGGGCCAGTGGTTTGTCGTGGTCCAAGATCAGTATTATAGTGACAGGGCCAGTGGTTTATTGTGGTCCAACATCAGTATTATAGTGACAGGGCCAGTGGTTTGTCGTATTATAGTGACAGGGCCAGTGGTCCAACACCAGTATTATAGTGACAGGGCCAGTGGTTTGTTGTGGTCCAACATCAGTATTATAGTGACAGGGCCAGTGGTTTGTCGTGGTCCAACACCAGTATTATAGTGACAGGGCCAGTGGTCCAACATCAGTATTATAGTGACAGGGCCAGTGGTCCAACACCAGTATTATAGTGACAGGGCCAGTGGTTTGTCGTGGTCCAACATCAGTATTATAGTGACAGGGCCAGTGGTTTGTCGTGGTCCAACATCAGTATTATAGTGACAGGGCCAGTGGTTTGTCATGGTCCAACACAAGTATTATAGTGACAGGGCCAGTGGTCCAACACCAGTATTATAGTGACAGGGCCAGTGGTTTGTCGTGGTCCAACATCAGTATTATAGTGACAGGGTCAGTGGTTTGTTGTGGTCCAACACCAGTATTATAGTGATAGGGCCAGTGGTCCAACATTTTATAGTGACAGGGCCAAACATCAGTATTATAGTGACAGGGTCAGTGGTTTGTTGTGGTCCAACACCAGTATTATAGTGATAGGGCCAGTGGTCCAACACCAGTATTATAGTGACAGGGCCAGTGGTCCAACACCAGTATTATAGTGACAGGGCCAGTGGTTTGTTGTGGTCCAACACCAGTATTATAGTGACAGGGCCAGTGGTTTGTCGTGGTCCAACATCAGTATTATAGTGACAGGGCCAGTGGTTTGTTGTGGTCCAACACCAGTATTATAGTGACAGGGCCAGTGGTTTGTCCAACATCAGTATTATAGTGACAGGGCCAGTGGTCCAACACCAGTATTATAGTGACAGGGCCAGTGGTTTGTCGTGGTCCAACATGGTTTGTCGTGGTCCAACATCAGTATTATAGTGACAGGGCCAGTGGTTTGTCCAACACCAGTATTATAGTGACAGGGCCAGTGGTTTGTTGTGGTCAACATCAGTATTATAGTGACAGGGCCAGTGGTTTGTTGTGGTCCAACACCAGTATTATAGTGACAGGGCCAGTGGTTTGTCGTGGTCCAACACCAGTATTATAGTGACAGGGCCAGTGGTTTGTCGTGGTCCAACACCAGTATTATAGTGACAGGGCCAGTGGTTTGTCGTGGTCCAACACCAGTATTATAGTGACAGGGCCAGTGGTTTGTCGTGGTCCAACATCAGTATTATAGTGACAGGGCCAGTGGTTTGTCGTGGTCCAACATCAGTATTATAGTGACAGGGCCAGTGGTTTGTCGTGGTCCAACATCAGTATTATAGTGACAGGGCCAGTGGTCCAACACCAGTATTATAGTGACAGGGCCAGTGGTCCAACACCAGTATTATAGTGACAGGGCCAGTGGTTTGTCCAACATCAGTATTATAGTGACAGGGCCAGTGGTTTGTCGTGGTCCAACATCAGTATTATAGTGACAGGGCCAGTGGTTTGTCGTGGTCCAACATCAGTATTATAGTGACAGGGCCAGTCCAACATCAGTATTATAGTGACAGGGCCAGTGGTTTGTCGTGGTCCAACATCAGTATTATAGTGACAGGGCCAGTGGTTTGTTGTGGTCCAACACCAGTATTATAGTGACAGGGCCAGTGGTTTGTTGTGGTCCAACACCAGTATTATAGTGACAGGGCCAGTGGTTTGTCGTGGTCCAACATCAGTATTATAGTGACAGGGCCAGTGGTTTGTCGTGGTCCAACACCAGTATTATAGTGACAGGGCCAGTGGTTTGTCGTGGTCCAACATCAGTATTATAGTGACAGGGCCAGTGGTCCA
>NC_088412.1:5485712-5492734 GCF_034236695.1 Oncorhynchus nerka
TATTATTATTATTATTATTATTATCTATCTATTATTATTATTATCTATTATTATTATTATTATCTATTATTATTATTATCTATTATTATTATTATTATCTATTATTATTATTATCTATCTATTATTATTATCTATCTATTATTATTATCTATTATTATTATTATCTATTTTTATTATCTAATCTATTATTATTATTATTATCTATTATTATTATTATTATCTTATTATTATTATTATCTATTATTATTATATTATTATCTATTATTATTATTATCTATCTATTATTATTATCTATCTATTATTATTATCTATTATTATTATCTATCTATTATAATTTCTATTATTATTATTATCTATTATTATTATCTATCTATTATTATTATTATCTATTATTATTAGTATTATCTATTATTATTATTATCTATTATTATTATCTATTATTATCTATTATTATTATTATTATCTATTATTATCTATTATTATTATTATCTATCTATTATTATTATCTATCTATTATTATTATTATCTATTATTATTATTATTATTATCTATTATTATTATCTATTATTATCTATTATTATTATTATTATCTATTATTATCTATTATTATTATTATCTATCTATTATTATTATCTATCTATTATTATTATCTATCTATTATTACTATTATTATTATTATCTATTATTATTATTATCTATTATTATTATGATCTATTATTATTATTATTATCTATTATTATCTATTATTATTATTATTATTATTATCTATTATTATTATCTATTATTATCTATTATTATTATTATTATTATTATCTATTAGTATTATCTATTATTATTATTATTATTATTATTATCTATTATTATCTATTATTATTATCTATTATTATCATTATTATTATTATCTATTATTATTGTCATTATTATTATTATCTATTATTATTATTATTATCTATTATTATCTATTAGTATTATCTATTATTATCTATTATTATTATTATCTATTATTATCTATTATTATTATTATTATTATATTGTCATCTCTATTCACACAAACACACTGCTATTATCATCAATATTATCTGTCACCTCTATCATACACACTTATTATCTATCTATGCTATTATCTATTATTACACACTGCTATTGTCATCTATCATCACACAAACACACTGCTATTGTCACCTTATTATTATTGTCACCTATCATCTATTATTATTATCATATTATTATCTATTATTATTATTATCTATTATTAATATTATCATCTATCATCACACACTGCTATTGTCACCTCTATTTTGTAAATGATCATCACACACTCTATTGTCACCTCTATCAGGATGGTCAGTTTCACACACTGCTATTGTCACCTATCATCACACAAACACACTGCTATTGAAATTATGCTATTGTCACCTTATCAATAGGCTAGTCAATTCAAGCTATTGTCACCTTATCATCACACAGACACACTGGAGATGTTTAATGTGAGTCTGGAAGGAGAGTTTATCAGCTCACCTCTATCATCACACAAACACCTACTATTGTCACCTCTATCATTACACACTGCTTTGTCACCTCTCTATCATCACACACTGCTAGAATCTATTCAACAAACACACTGCTTTGTCACCTTATCATTACACTATTGTCAGCTCTATCATCACACAAACATGAGTCACCCAATCATCACAAAACACACTTACAAGGGATTACAGGCTGAACTATCATCACACAAACACACTGCTATTGTCACCTTACACATCAGATGCAATGTTCTATTACACAATTATTATCTATTATTATTATCTATTATCAATTATTATTATTATTATTATCTATTATCACATTATCTATTATGCTATTGTCACCTTATTATTATTATTATTATTATTATTATTATCACATTATTATTATCTATTATTATTATCTATTATTATCTATTATTATTATTATTATTATTATCTATTATTATTATTATTATTATATATTATTATTATTATTATTGTCATTATATATTGTTATTCACACACTGCTATTATTATCTATTATTATTATCATCACACAAACACACTTATCTATTACACAAACACACTGCTATTATTATTATTATTATTATCTATTATTATTATTATTATTATTATATATTATTATTATCTATTATTATCTATCATATTATTATTATTATCTATTATTATTATTATTATATATTATTATTATCTATTATTATTATCTATTATTATTATTATCTATTATTATTGTCATCTATTACACACTGCTATTATTATCTATTATTATTATGCTATTATTATTAACTATTATTATTATGATCTATTATTATTATTATCTATTATTATTATTATCTATTATTATTATTATTATTATTAATACTCTATTGTCATTATTATTATCTATTATCATCTATTACACAAACACACTGCTATTGTCACCTTATCTATTATTATCTATTATTATTATTATCTATTATTATTATTATCTTCTATCATCACACACTGCTATTGTCACCTCTATCATCACACAAACACACTGCTATTGTCACCTCTATCATCACACACTGCTATTGTCACCTCTATCATCACACACTGCTATTGTCACCTCTATCATCACACACACTGCTATTGTCACCTCTATCATGTCACCTCTATCATCACACAAACACACTGCTATTGTCACCTCTATCATCACACACTGCTATTGTCACCTCTATCATCACACAAACACACTGCTATTGTCACCTCTATCATCACACACTGCTATTGTCACCTCTACTCACTGCTATTGTCATCATCACACACTGCTATTGTCACCTCTATCATCACACAAACTGCTATTGTCACCTCTATCATCACACAAACACACTGCTATTGTCACCTCTATCATCACACACATCACACTGCTATTGTCACCTCTATCATCACACAAACACACTGCTATTGTCACCTCTATCATCACACAAACTGCTATTGTCACCTCTATCATCACACACTGCTATTGTCACCTCTATCATCACACACTGCTATTGTCACCTCTATCATCACACAAACACACTGCTATTGTCACACTCACCTCTATCATCACACACTGCTATTGTCACCTCTATCATCACACACTGCTAACACACTGCTATTGTCACCTCTATCATCACACAAACACTGCTATTGTCACCTCTATCATCACACACTGCTATTGTCACCTCTATCATCACACAAACACACTGCTATTGTCACATCTCTATCATCACACAAACACACTGCTATTGTCACCTCTATCATCACACACTGCTATTGTCACCTCTATCATCATCATCACACAAACACACTGCTATTGTCACCTCTATCATCACACACTGCTATTGTCACCTCTACACACACTGCTATTGTCACCTCTATCATCACACACTGCTATTGTCACCTCTATCATCACATCACACTGCTATTGTCACCTCTATCATCACACTGCTATTGTCACCTCTATCATCACACACTGCTATTGTCACCTCTATCATCACAAACACACTGCTATTGTCACCTCTATCATCACACACTGCTATTGTCACCTCTATCATCACACAAACACACTGCTATTGTCACCTCTATCATCACACACTGCTATTGTCACCTCTATCATCACACAAACACATTGTCATCTCTATCATCACACAAACACTGCTATTGTCACCTCTATCATCACAAACACACTGCTATTGTCACCTCTATCATCACACACTGCTATTGTCACCTCTATCATCACACAAACACACTGCTATTGTCACCTCTATCATTATGCATTGTCACCTCTATCATCACACAAACACACTGCTATTGTCACCTCTATCATTACACACTGCTATTGTCACCTCTATCATGCTATTGTCACAACACACTGCTATTGTCACTCTATCATCACACAAACACACTGCTATTGTCACCTCATCATCACAAAACACACTGCTATTGTCACCTCTATCATTACACACTGCTATTGTCACCTCACTGCTATTGTCACCTCTATCATCACACACTGCTATTGTCACCTCTATCATCACACAAACACACTGCTATTGTCACCTCTATCATCACACTGCTATTGTCACACTGCATATTGTTGTCACCTCTATCATCACACAAACACACTGCTATTGTCACCTCTATCATCACACAAACACACTGCTATCACCTCTATCATCATCACACACTGCTATTGTCACCTCTATCATCACACAAACACACTGCTATTGTCACCTCTATCATCATCTATTGTCACACTATTGTCATCTACTGCTATTGTCACCTCTATCATCACACAAACACACTGCTATTGTCACCTCTATCATCACACACTGCTATTGTCACCTCTATCATCACACACTGCTATTGTCAAACATTACACTGCTATTGTCACCTCTATCATCACACACTGCTATTGTCACCTCTATCATCACACACTGCTATTGTCACCTCTATCATCACACAAACACACTGCTATTGTCACCTCTATCATCACACAAACACACTACTATTGTCACCTCTATCATTACACACTGCTATTGTCACCTCTATCATCACACAAACACACTGCTATTGTCACCTCTATCATTGTCACCTCTACACAAACACACTGCTATTGTCACCTCTATCATCACACAAACACACACTGCTATTGTCACCTCTATCATCACACAAACACACTGCTATTGTCACCTCTATCATCACACACTGCTATTGTCACCTCTATCATCACACAAACACACTGCTATTGTCACCTCTATCATCACACACTGCTATTGTCACCTCTATCATCACACAATGCTATTGTCACCTCTATCATCACACAAACACACTGCTATTGTCACCTCTATCATCACACAAACACATCATCACACAAACACACTGCTATTGTCACCTCTATCATCACTGCTACAAATCACACTGCTATTGTCACCTCTATCATCACACACTGCTATTGTCACCTCCTCTATCATCACACACTGCTATTGTCACCTCTATCATCACACAAACACACTGCTATTGTCACCTCTATCTCTGCTATTGTCACCTCTATCATTACACACTGCTATTGTCACCTCTATCATCACACACTGCTATTGTCACCTCTATCATCACACAAACACACTGCTATTGTCACCTCTATCATCACACAAACACACTGCTATTGTCACCTCTATCATCACACACTGCTATTGTCACCTCTATCATCACACAAACACACTGCTATTGTCACCTCTATCATCACACACTGCTATTGTCACCTCTATCATCTATCATCACAAAACACACTGCTATTGTCACCTCTATCATTACACACTGCTATTGTCACCTCTATCATCACACAAACACACTACTATTGTCATCTCTATCATCACACAAACACACTGCTATTGTCACCTCTATCATCACACAATGCTATTGTCACCTCTATCATCACACAAACACACTGCTATTGTCACCTCTATCATCACACACTGCTATTGTCATCTATCACACACAAACACACTGCTATTGTCACCTCTATCATCACACACTGCTATTGTCACCTCTATCATCACACACTGCTATTGTCACCTCTATCATCACACAAACACACTGCTATTGTCACCTCTATCATCACACATTGTCAACACACTGCTATTGTCACCTCTATCATCACACACTGCTATTGTCACCTCTATCATCACACAATTGTCACCTCTATCACACACACTGCTATTGTCACCTCTATCATCACACAAACACTGCTATTGTCACCTCTATCATCACACACTGCTATTGTCACCTCTATCATCACACACTGCTATTGTCACCTCTATCATCACACACTGCTATTGTCACCTCTATCATCACACAAACACACTGCTATTGTCACCTCTATCATCACACACTGCTATTGTCACCTCTATCATCACACACTGCTATTGTCACCTCTATCATCACACAAACTGCTATTGTCACCTCTATCATCACACACTGCTATTGTCACATCACACACACTGCTATTGTCACCTCTATCATCACACACTGCTATTGTCACCTCTATCATCACACACTGCTATTGTCACCTCTATCATCACACAAACACACTGCTATTGTCACCTCTATCATCACACACTGCTATTGTCACCTCTATCATCACACACTGCTATTGTCACCTCTATCATCACACACTGCTATTGTCACCTCTATCATCACACACTGCTATTGTCACCTCTATCATCACACACTGCTATTGTCACCTCTATCATTACACAAACACACTGCTATTGTCACCTCTATCATCACACACTGCTATTGTCACCTCTATCATCACACACTGCTATTGTCACCTCTATCATCACACAAACACACTGCTATTGTCACCTCTATCATCACACAAACACATCACACACTGCTATTGTCACCTCTATCATCACAAACACACTGCTATTGTCACCTCTCATCATCACACACAACACACTGCTATTGTCACCTCTATCATCACACACTGCTATTGTCACCTCTACATCACACTGCTATTGTCACCTCTATCATTACACACTGTCACACTCACACAAACACACTGCTATTGTCACCTCTATCATATCTATCATCACACACTGCTATTGTCACCTCTATCATCACACAAACACACTGCTATTGTCACCTATCATCACACAAACACACTGCTATTGTCACCTCTATCATTGTCACCTCTATCATCACACAAACACACTGCTATTGTCACCACACTCTATTGTCATCTACACACTGCTATTGTCACCTCTATCATCACACACTGCTATTGTCACATCATCACTGCTATTGTCACCTCTATCATCACACAAACACACTGCTATTGTCACCTCTATCATCACACACTGCTATTGTCACCTGTCACCTCTATCATCACACACTGCTATTGTCACCTCTATCATTACACACTGCTATTGTCACCTCTATCATCACACACTGCTATTGTCACCTCTATCATCACACTGCTATTGTCAC
>NC_088412.1:5493234-5555734 GCF_034236695.1 Oncorhynchus nerka
CTCTATCATCACACAAACACACTGCTATTGTCACCTCTATCATTGTCACACTATCATCACACACTGCTATTGTCACCTCTATCATCACACAAACACACTGCTATTGTCACCTCTATCATCACACACTGCTATTGTCACCTCTATCATCACACACACTGCTATTGTCACCTCTATCATCACACACTGCTATTGTCACCTCTATCATCACACAAACACACTGCTATTGTCACCTCTATCATCACACACTGCTATTGTCACCTCTATCATCACACAAACACACTATTGTCACCTCTATCATCACACAAACACACTACTATTGTCACCTCTATCATCACACACTGCTATTGTCACCTCTATCATCACACAAACACACTGCTATTGTCACCTCTATCATTACACACTGCTATTGTCACCTCTATCATCACACAAACTGCTATTGTCACCTCTATCATCACACACACTATTGTCACCTATCATCACACAAACACACTGCTATTGTCACCTCTATCATCACACACTGCTATTGTCACCTCTATCATCACACACACTGCTATTGTCACCTCTATCATCACACACTGCTATTGTCACCTCTATCATCAAACACACTGCTATTGTCACCTCTATCATCACACACTGCTATTGTCACCTCTATCATCACACACTGCTATTGTCACCTCTATCATCACACACTGCTATTGTCATCACACTGCTATTGTCACCTCTATCATCAAACACACTGCTATTGTCACCTCTACATCACACACTGCTATTGTCACCTCTATCATCACACACTGCTATTGTCACCTCTATCATCACACACTGCTATTGTCACCTCTATCATCACACAAACACACTGCTATTGTCACCTCTATCATCACACACTGCTATTGTCATCACACACTGCTATTGTCACCTCTATCATCACACACTGCTATTGTCACCTCTATCATCACACACCTCTACATCACACACTGCTATTGTCACCTCTATCATCTATCATCTACACACACACTGCTATTGTCACCTCTATCATCACACACTGCTATTGTCACATCATCACACAAACACACTGCTATTGTCACCTCTATCATCACACAAACACACTGCTATTGTCACCTCTATCATCACACACTGCTATTGTCACCTCTATCATCACACAAACACACTGCTATTGTCACCTCTATCATCACACAAACACACTGCTATTGTCACCTCTATCATCACACACACTGCTATTGTCACCTCTATCATCACACAAGGGACACACTGCTACACAAACACACTGCTATTGTCACCTCTATCATCACACAAACACACTGCTATTGTCACCTCTATCATCACACACTGCTATTGTCACCTCTATCATCACACACTGCTATTGTCACCTCTATCATTACACACTGCTATTGTCACCTCTATCATCACACAAACACACTGCTATTGTCACCTCTATCATCACACAAACACACTGCTATTGTCACCTCTATCATCACACACTGCTATTGTCACCTCTATCATCACACAAACACACTGCTATTGTCACCTCTATCATCACACAAACACACTGCTATTGTCACCTCTATCATCACACACTGCTGTCATTGTCACCACACTCTATCATCTACATCACACACTGCTATTGTCACCTCTATCATTACACACACACCTCTATCATCACACAAACACACTGCTATTGTCACACACTCTATCATCACACACACACACTGCTATTGTCACTCTATCATCACACAAACACACTGCTATTGTCACCTCTACTGCTACCTCTGCTATTGTCACCTCTATCATCACACACTGCTATTGTCACCTCTATCATTACACACTGCTATTGTCACCTCTATCATCACACACTGCTATTGTCACCTCTATCATCACACAAACACACTGTCACCTCTATTGCTATTGTCACCTCTATCATCACACAAACACACTATTGCTCTATTGTCATTGTCACTCTATCATCACACACTGCTATTGTCACCTCTATCATCACACAAACACACTGCTATTGTCACCTCTATCATTACACACTGCTATTGTCACCTCTATCATCACACAAACACACTGCTATTGTCACCTCTATCATCACACAAACACACTGCTATTGTCACCTCTATCATCACACAAACACACTGCTATTGTCACCTCTATCATCACACACTGCTATTGTCACCTCTATCATCACACACTGCTATTGTCACCTCTATCATCACACACTGCTATTGTCACCTCTATCATCACACAAACACACTGCTATTGTCACCTCTATCATCACACACTGCTATTGTCACCTCTATCATCACACACTGCTATTGTCACCTCTATCATCACACACTGCTATTCACCTCACCACACACTGCTAACACACTGCTATTGTCATCATCACAAACAAACACTGCTATTGTCACCTCTATCATCACACACTGCTATTGTCACCTCTATCATCACACAAACACACTGCTATTGTCACCTCTATCATCACACAAACTGCTATTGTCACCTCTATCATCACACACTGCTATTGTCACCTCACACACTCATTGTCACACAAACACACTGCTATTGTCACCTCTATCATCACACACTGCTATTGTCACCTCTATCATTACACAAACACACTGCTATTGTCACCTCTACCATCACACACTGCTATTGTCACCTCTATCATCACACACTGCTATTGTCACCTCTATCATCACACAAACACACTACTATTGTCACCTCTATCATCACACACACACTGCTATTGTCACCTCTATCATCACCTCTACACAAACACACTGCTATTGTCACCTCTATCATCATCACACAAACACACTACTATTGTCACCTCTATCATCAAACAAACACTGCTATTGTCACCTCTATCATCACACAAACACACTGCTATTGTCACCTCTATCATCACACACTGCAAATCACACACTGCTATTGTCACCTCTATCATCACACAAACACACTGCTATTGTCACCTCTATCATCACACACTGCTATTGTCACCTCTATCATCACACATTGTCACCTCTACACACTGCTATTGTCACCTCTATCATCACACAAACACACTGCTATTGTCACCTCTATCATCACACACTGCTATTGTCACCTCTATCATCACACAAACACACTGCTATTGTCACCTCTATCATCACACAAACACACTGCTATTGTCACCTCTATCATCACACAAACTGCTATTGTCACCTCTATCATCACACACTGCTATTGTCACCTCTATCATCACACACTGCTATTGTCACCTCTATCATCACACACTGCTATTGTCACCTCTATCATCACACAAACACACTGCTATTGTCACCTCTATCATCACACACTGCTATTGTCACCTCTATCATCACACACTGCTATTGTCACCTCTATCATCACACACTGCTATTGTCACCTCTATCATCACACACTGCTATTGTCACCTCTATCATCACACAAACATTGTCACTGCTATTGTCACCTCTATCATCACACTGCTATTGTCACCTCTATCATCACACAAACACACTGCTATTGTCACCTCTATCATTACACACTGCTATTGTCACCTCTATCATCACACACTGCTATTGTCACCTCTATCATCACACAAACACACTCACACTATTGTCACCTCTATCATCACAAACAAACACACTGCTATTGTCACCTCTATCATCACACTGCTATTGTCACCTCTATCATCACACACACTGCTATTGTCACCTCTATCATCACAAACACTGCTATTGTCACCTCTATCATCACACACTGCTATTGTCACCTCTATCATCACACACTGCTATTGTCACCTCTATCATCACACAAACACACTGCTATTGTCACCTCTATCATCACACACTGCTATTGTCACCTCTATCATCACACAAACACACTGCTATTGTCACCTCTATCATCACACAAACACACTGCTATTGTCACCTCTATCATCACACAAACACACTGCTATTGTCACCTCTATCATCACACACTGCTATTGTCACCTCTATCATTACACACTGCTATTGTCACCTCTATCATCACACAAACACACTGCTATTGTCACCTCTATCATCACACACTGCTATTGTCACCTCTATCATCACACACTGCTATTGTCACCTCTATCATCACACAAACACACTGCTATTGTCACCTCTATCATCACACAAACACACTGCTATTGTCACCTCTATCATCACACACTGCTATTGTCACCTCTATCATCACACAAACACACTGCTATTGTCACCTCATCACACACTCATTGTCACACACTGCTATTGTCACCTCTATCATCACACACTGCTAAATCATCACACACTGCTATTGTCACCTCTATCATCACACACTGCTATTGTCACCTCTATCATCACACAAACACACTGCTATTGTCACCTCTATCATCACACACACACACTGCTATTGTCACCTCTATCATCACACACTGCTATTGTCACCTATCATCACACAAACACACTGCTATTGTCACCTCTATCATCACACACACTGCTATTGTCACCTCTATCATCACACACTGCTATTGTCACCTCTATCATCACACAAACACACTGCTATTGTCACTCTATCATCACACAAACACACTGCTATTGTCACCTCTATCATCACACAAACTGCTATTGTCACCTCTATCATCACACAAACACACTACTATTGTCACCTCTATCATCACACTGCTATTGTCACTGCTATTGTCACCTCTATCATCACACAAACACACTGCTATTGTCACCTCTATCATCACACACTGCTATTGTCACCTTGCTCACCTCTATCATCACACAAACACACTGCTATTGTCACCTCTTGTCACCTCTATCATCACACAAACACACTGCTATTGTCACCTCTATCATCACACACTGCTATTGTCACCTCTATCATCACACAAACACACTGCTATTGTCACCTCTATCATCACACAAACACACTGCTATTGTCACCTCTATCATCACACACACTGCTATTGTCACCTTGTCACACTGCTATTGTCACCTCTATCATCACACAAATTGTCACACTGCTATTGTCACCTCTACCATCACACACTGCTATTGTCACCTCTATCATCACACACTGCTATTGTCACCTCTATCATCACACAAACTGCTATTGTCACCTCTATCATTACACAAACACACTGCTATTGTCACCTCTATCATCTATTGTCACCTCTATCATCACACACTGCTATTGTCACCTCTATCATCATCAAACACACTGCTATTGTCACCTCTATCATCACACACTGCTATTGTCACCTCTATCATCACACAAACACACTGCTATTGTCACCTCTATCATCACACACTGCTATTGTCACCTCTATCATCACACACTGCTATTGTCACCTCTATCATCACACACTGCTATTGTCACCTCTATCACACACAAACACACTGCTATTGTCACCTCTATCATCACACACTGCTATTGTCACCTCTATCATCACACACTGCTATTGTCACCTCTATCATCACACACTATTGTCACACACACTGCTATTGTCACCTCTATCATCACACAAACACACTGCTATTGTCACCTCTATCATCACACAAACACACTGCTATTGTCATCTATCATCACACACTGCTATTGTCACCTCTATCATCACACACTGCTATTGTCACCTCTATCATCACACAAACACACTGCTATTGTCACCTCTATCATCACACACTGCTATTGTCACCTCTAACACACACTGCTATTGTCACCTCTATCATCACACACACACTGCTATTGTCACCTCTATCATCACACACTGCTATTGTCACCTCTATCATCACACAAACACACTGCTATTGTCACCTCTATCATCACACACTGCTATTGTCACCTCTATCATCACACATTGTCACCTCTATCATCACACAAACACACTGCTATTGTCACCTCTACTATTGTCACCTCTATCATCACACAAACACACTGCTATTGTCACCTCTATCATCACACACTGCTATTGTCACCTCTATCATCACACAAACACACTCTACATCACACACTGCTATTGTCACCTCTATCATCACACACACACACTGCTATTGTCACCTCTATCATCACACAAACACACTGCTATTGTCACCTCTATCATTACACACTGCTATTGTCACCTCTATCATCACACAAACACACTGCTATTGTCACCTCTATCATCACACAAACTGCTATTGTCACCTCTATCATCACACAAACACACTGCTATTGTCACCTCTATCATCACACTCTATTGTCACCTCTATCATCACACAAAACACACTGCTATTGTCACCTCTATCATCACACACTGCTATTGTCACCTCTATCATCACACAAACACACTGCTATTGTCACACTATCATCACACACTGCTATTGTCACCTCTATCATCACACACTGCTATTGTCACCTCTATCATCACACAAACACACTGCTATTGTCACCTCTATCATCACACACTGCATTGTCACCTCTATCACACACTGCTATTGTCACCTCTATCATCACACACAAACACACTGCTATTGTCACCTCTATCATCACACAAACACACTGCTATTGTCACCACTATGCTATTGTCACCTCTAATCACACACTGCTATTGTCACCTCTATCATCACACACTGCTATTGTCACCTCTATCATCACACAAACACACTGCTATTGTCACCTCTATCATCACACACTGCTATTGTCACCTATCATCACACACTGCTATTGTCACTCTATCATCACACACTGCTATTGTCACCTCTATCATCACACACTGCTATTGTCACCTCTATCATCACACACACACACTGCTATTGTCACCTCTATCATCACACAAACACACTGCTATTGTCACCTCTATCATTACACACTGCTATTGTCACCTCTATCATCACACAAACACACTGCTATTGTCACCTCTATCATCACACACTGCTATTGTCACCTCTATCATCACACACTGCTATTGTCAACACACTGCTATTGTCACCTCTATCATCACACAAACACACTGCTATTGTCACCTCTATCACACTCACATCATCACACACTGCTATTGTCACCTCTATCATCACAAACACACTGCTATTGTCACCTCTATCATCACACAAACACACTGCTATTGTCACCTCTATCATCACACACTGCTATTGTCACCTCTATCATCACACACTGCTATTGTCACCTCTATCATCACATTGTCACCTCTATCACACACACACTGCTATTGTCACCTCTATCATCACACAAACACACTGCACTGCTATTGTCACCTCTATCATCACACACTGCTATTGTCACCTCTATCATCACACACACACTGCTATTGTCACCTCTATCATCCACTATTGTCACTCTATTACACAAACACACTGCTATTGTCACCTCTATCATCACACAAACACACTGCTATTGTCACCTCTATCATCACACACTGCTATTGTCACCTCTATCATCACACAAACACACTGCTATTGTCACCTCTATCATCACACAAACACACTGCTATTGTCACCTCTATCATTACACACTGCTATTGTCACCTCTATCATCACACACTGCTATTGTCACCTCTATCATTACACACTGCTATTGTCACCTCTATCATCACACAAACACACTGCTATTGTCACCTCTATCATCACACAAACACACTGCTATTGTCACCTCTATCATTACACACTGCTATTGTCACCTCTATCATCACACAAACACACTGCTATTGTCACCTCTATCATCACACACTGCTATTGTCACCTCTATCATCACACACTGATATTGTCACCTCTATCATCACACACTGCTATTGTCACCTCTATCATTACACACTGCTATTGTCACCTCTATCATCACACAAACACACTGCTATTGTCACCTCTATCATCACACACTGCTATTGTCACCTCTATCATCACACACTGCTATTGTCACCTCTATCATTACACACTGCTATTGTCACCTCTATCATCACACAAACACACTGCTATTGTCACCTCTATCATCACACACTGCTATTGTCACCTCTATCATCACACAAACACACTGCTATTGTCACCTCTATCATCACACACTGCTATTGTCACCTCTATCATCACACACTGCTATTGTCACTATCTCACACACACTATCATCACACACTGCTATTGTCACCTCTATCATCACACAAACACACTGCTATTGTCACCTCTATCATCACACACTGCTATTGTCACCTCTATCATTACACAAACACACTGCTATTGTCACCTCTACCACCACACAAACACACTGCCATAGTCACCTCTATCATTACACACTGCTATTGTCACCTCTACCATCACACAAACACACTGCTATTGTCACCTCTATCATCACACAAACACACTGCTATTGTCACCTCTATCATCACACACTGCTATTGTCACCTCTATCATCACACAAACACACTGCTATTGTCTATTGTGTGTGTGCGTGCGTGCCTGCGTGCGTGTGTGTTGGTGCAGCTCTCTTTCCTTTCCCCTTTCGGACTGGAATAGACAAGTGGAATAACTTTCTCTGTATTGCCACAACTGACACTTTTTCTGTCAGTTCTCATCCACAACATCCACAACACTAATTTTCTCAACCTATAAGGGCTCAGGGCCAGACCCAGAGGCAGATGGTTTGAGTATTTTATGATATTATTTGTTCCAATGAGGGGATAGGCAAAAGGTCAAAATCAGATCAGAGTCCAGGAGGTGCAGAGTGGCAGGCAGGTTTGAGGTCAGGACAGGCAGACTGGACAGGCAGGTTCGAGGTCAGGACAGGCAGACTGGTCAGGCAGGTTCGAGGTCAGGACAGGCAGACTGGTCAGGCAGGTTCGAGGTCAGGACAGGCAGACTGGTCAGGCAGGTTCGAGGTCAGGACAGGCAGACTGGTCAGGCAGGCGGGTACAGAGTCCAGAAAACAGGCAAGGGTCAAAACCGAGGAGGACTAGCAGAAGAAAGAATAGCGAAAGCAGGAGCATGGGGGAAAACACTCTGGTTGACTTGAAACAGACAGGAATGAACTGGCACAGTGTCACGCCCTGACCTTAGAGATCCTTTTTATGTCTCTATTTGGTTTGGTCAGGGAGTGAGTGAGTTGGAGTGGGTATTCTATGTTCTATTATTTGTATTTCTATGTGTTGGCCGGGTACGGTTCTCAATTAGGGACAACTGTCTATCGTTGTCTCTGATTGAGAACCATACTTAGGTCCTGGAGCTTGGCCTACCCATGCTAGATTACGGAGTCATTTATAGATTGGTCGGTAAGGGTGCCCCTCAAGCGGCTAGATGTTCTTTACCATTCGGCAATCAGATTTGCCACCAATGCTCCTTATAGGACACATCACTGCACTCTATACTCCTCTGTAAACTGGTCATCTCTGTATACCCGTCGCAAGACTCACTGGTTGACGCTTATATATGAAACGTTTTTAGGCCTCACTCCCCCCTATCTGGGATACCTACTCAGCCCTCATCCTCCACATTCAATGCCCGTTCTGCCAGTCACATTCTGTTAAAGCCTGTAGTCCATCATCCAGTAGCAGAGGGAGGTGTTCATTCCTGGTCCTAAGCTTGGTGACGGACGACTGTGGTGTTGAACACTGAGCTGTAGACAATGAACAGCATTCTCACATAGTTGTTCCTCTTATCTAGGTGGGTGAGGGCAGTGTGGAGTTCAATAGAGATTGTGTCATCTATGGATCTATTGGGGTGGTATCTAATTTGGAGTGGGGTCTAGGGTGTCTGGGATGTTGATGTCTGCCATAATCAACCTTTCAAAGCACTTCGTGATTACAGATGTTAGTCATTTTTATGTTTTTTTTTATTTAACTAGGCAAGTCAGTTAAGAACAAATTCTTAATTTCAATGACGGCCTAGGAACAGTGGGTTAACTGCTGTGTTGGGCATTCCCTGGCTAGCTCAGCACAACCCGGGGATTTCCTAGCGACAGGGGGCTCTTAATGGGTGGTCAGAGGAGTGTTCAGGCAGGTGTATAGGAGTTGCCGTTGGTGCGACTACGGTGGAGAGTCCAGACCAGGTTTCCACCGTGCGCATTCCCTCTGAATATGCCGATTTGGCTATCGCCTTCAGTAAAAAGAGGGCGACCCAATTACCACCCAATCGTCGAGGGGACTGCGCGACCTTCTGGAGATCTGGAGCAATTACCACCCAATCGTCGAGGGGACTGCGCGATAAACCTTCTGGAGATCTGGAGCAATTACCACCCAATCGTCGAGGGGACTGCGCGATAAACCTTCTGGAGAACGCTGCACTTCCTAGGAGTCACGTGTATCCATTGTCCCAGGAGGAGACAGTAGCTATGGAGACATATGTTGCTGAATCGCTGGGACAGGAGTTGTGACCTGTTTTCGATAGCTGGTCAGGTCAGTGATAAAGTAGTCTACAGTACTACCGCCAAGAGATGAGCTATAGGTTTTACCTACCGTAGGAGTCCCCTCGAAGCCTACCATTGACCTTGTACATACCCAGCGTGCGACAGAGCTGCAGGAGTTGTGACCTGTTTTCGATAGCTGTTTTGTTGTTGTTGTTGTGTTGAGCTGCAGGAGTTGTGACCTGTTTTTGTTTGGTTATGTTGTCCTAGTTGTTGTTGTTGTTGTGTTGTTGTTGTGTTGTTGTTGTGGTGAGCTGCAGGAGTTGTGACCTGTTTTTGTTTGGTTATGTTGTCCTAGTTGTGTTGTTGTTGTTGTTGTTGTTGTTGTTGTTGTTGTGTTGTTGTTGTTGTGGTGAGCTGCAGGAGTTGTGACCTGTTTTTGTTTGGTTATGTTGTCCTAGTTGTGTTGTTGTTGTTGTTGTTGTTGTTGTTGTTGTTGTTGTGGTGAGCTGCAGGAGTTGTGACCTGTTTTTGTTTGGTTACCTCTTATACACTGCTATTGTCACCTCTACCATCACACATGTTGTCCTAGTTGTGTTGTTGTTGTTGTTGTTGTTGTTGTGTTGTTGTTGTGGTGAGCTGCAGTAGTTGTGACCTGTTGTTTGGTTATGTTGTCCTGGTTGTGTCTAGGGGGGCATATGGGGGAGGGAATGCTGTTGGTTATGTTGTCCTGGTTGTGTCTAGGGGGACATATGGAGGAGGAATGCTGTTGGTTATGTTGTCCTGGTTGTGTCTAGGGGGACATATGGAGGAGGAATGCTGTCACCTCCAGGTAGGTGTTTGTCCCCCTGTTTGCTCAGGCTCAGTTCTGGTGTTTAGGACACCACAGACTACTGCCCCTGGGTCAGGAAATGATTGACGTCCCCCTCCAGGGTGACAGCTGGTCCATACAGCTGGTCCATACAGCTGGTCCATACAGCTGGTCCATACAGCTGGTCCATACAGCTGGTCCATACAGGGTGACGGCTGGTCCATACAGCTGGTCCATACAGCTGGTCCATACAGCTGGTCCATACAGGTTGACAGCTGGTCCATACAGCTGGTCCATACAGCTGGTCCATACAGCTGGTCCATACAGGTTGACAGCTGGTCCATACAGCTGGTCCATACAGGTTGACAGCTGGTCCATACAGGGTGACAGCTGGTCCATACAGCTGGTCCATACAGGTTGACAGCTGGTCCATACAGCTGGTCCATACAGGGTGACAGCTGGTCCATACAGGTTGACAGCTGGTCCATACAGGTTGACAGCTGGTCCATACAGCTGGTCCATACAGGTTGACAGCTGGTCCATACAGGGTGACAGCTGGTCCATACAGGGTGACAGCTGGTCCATACAGGTTGACAGCTGGTCCATACAGGGTGACAGCTGGTCCATACAGCTGGTCCATACAGGTTGACAGCTGGTCCATACAGGGTGACAGCTCGTCCATACAGGGTGACAGCTGGTCCATACAGGGTGACAGCTGGTCCATACAGCTGGTCCATACAGGGTGACAGCTGGTCCATACAGGGTGACAGCTGGTCCATACAGCTGGTCCATACAGGGTGACAGCTGGTCCATACAGGGTGACAGCTGGTCCATACAGGTTGACAGCTGGTCCATACAGGTTGACAGCTGGTCCATACAGCTGGTCCATACAGCTGGTCCATACAGCTGGTCCATACAGCTGGTCCATACAGGGTGACAGCTGGTCCATACAGGGTGACAGCTGGTCCATACAGCTGGTCCATACAGGGTGACAGCTGGTCCATACAGGGTGACAGCTGGTCCATACAGCTGGTCCATACAGCTGGTCCATACAGCTGGTCCATACAGGTTGACAGCTGGTCCATACAGGGTGACAGCTGGTCCATACAGGTTGACAGCCGGTCCATACAGGTTGACAGCTGGTCCATACAGGGTGACAGCTGGTCCATACAGCTGGTCCATACAGGGTGACAGCTGGTCCATACAGCTGGTCCATACAGCTGGTCCATACAGGGTGACAGCTGGTCCATACAGGGTGACAGCTGGTCCATACAGCTGGTCCATACAGCTGGTCCATACAGCTGGTCCATACAGGTTGACAGCTGGTCCATACAGCTGGTCCATACAGGGTGACAGCTGGTCCATACAGGGTGACAGCTGGTCCATACAGCTGGTCCATACAGGTTGACAGCTGGTCCATACAGCTGGTCCATACAGCTGGTCCATACAGCTGGTCCATAAAGGTTGACAGCTGGTCCATACAGGGTGACAGCTGGTCCATACAGCTGGTCCATACAGGTTGACAGCTGGTCCATACAGCTGGTCCATACAGCTGGTCCATACAGGTTGACAGCTGGTCCATACAGGTTGACAGCTGGTCCATACAGGTTGACAGCTGGTCCATACAGGGTGACAGCTGGTCCATACAGGGTGACAGCTGGTCCATACAGCTGGTCCATACAGGGTGACAGCTGGTCCATACAGGTTGACAGCTGGTCCATACAGGGTGACAGCTGGTCCATACAGGTTGACAGCTGGTCCATACAGGTTGACAGCTGGTCCATACAGCTGGTCCATACAGGGTGACAGCTGGTCCATACAGCTTGTCCATACAGGGTGACAGCTGGTCCATACAGGGTGACAGCTGGTCCATACAGGGTGACAGCTGGTCCATACAGCTGGTCCATACAGGGTGACAGCTGGTCCATACAGGGTGACAGCTGGTCCATACAGGGTGACAGCTGGTCCATACAGCTGGTCCATACAGGGTGACAGCTGGTCCATACAGGGTGACAGCTGGTCCATACAGGTTGACAGCTGGTCCATACAGGGTGACAGCTGGTCCATACAGCTGGTCCATACAGGTTGACAGCTGGTCCATACAGCTGGTCCATACAGCTGGTCCATACAGGTTGACAGCTGGTCCATACAGGTTAACAGCTGGTCCATACAGGTTGACAGCTGGTCCATACAGGGTGACAGCTGGTCCATACAGGGTGACAGCTGGTCCATACAGGGTGACAGCTGGTCCATACAGGGTGACAGCTGGTCCATACAGGGTGACAGCTGGTCCATACAGCTGGTCCATACAGGGTGACAGCTGGTCCATACAGGGTGACAGCTGGTCCATACAGGTTGACAGCTGGTCCATACAGGGTGACAGCTGGTCCATACAGCTGGTCCATACAGGTTGACAGCTGGTCCATACAGCTGGTCCATACAGCTGGTCCATACAGGTTGACAGCTGGTCCATACAGGTTAACAGCTGGTCCATACAGGTTGACAGCTGGTCCATACAGGGTGACAGCTGGTCCATACAGGGTGACAGGTGGTCCATACAGGGTGACAGCTGGTCCATACAGGTTGACAGCTGGTCCATACAGCTGGTCCATACAGGGTGACAGCTGGTCCATACAGGGTGACAGCTGGTCCATACAGCTGGTCCATACAGGTTGACAGCTGGTCCATACAGCTGGTCCATACAGCTGGTCCATACAGCTGGTCCATAAAGGTTGACAGCTGGTCCATACAGGGTGACAGCTGGTCCATACAGCTGGTCCATACAGGTTGACAGCTGGTCCATACAGCTGGTCCATACAGCTGGTCCATACAGGTTGACAGCTGGTCCATACAGGTTAACAGCTGGTCCATACAGGTTGACAGCTGGTCCATACAGGTTGACAGCTGGTCCATACAGGGTGACAGCTGGTCCATACAGGGTGACAGCTGGTCCATACAGCTGGTCCATACAGGGTGACAGCTGGTCCATACAGGTTGACAGCTGGTCCATACAGGGTGACAGCTGGTCCATACAGGTTGACAGCTGGTCCATACAGGTTGACAGCTGGTCCATACAGCTGGTCCATACAGGGTGACAGCTGGTCCATACAGGGTGACAGCTGGTCCATACAGGGTGACAGCTGGTCCATACAGCTGGTCCATACAGCTGGTCCATACAGGTTGACAGCTGGTCCATACAGCTGGTCCATACAGGGTGACAGCTGGTCCATACAGGTTGACAGCTGGTCCATACAGGGGGACAGCTGGTCCATACAGGGTGACAGCTGGTCCATACAGGGTGACAGCTGGTCCATACAGGGTGACAGCTGGTCCATACAGGGTGCCAGCTGGTCCATACAGCTGGTCCATACAGGGTGACAGCTGGTCCATACAGGGTGACTGGTCCATACAGGGTGACAGCTGGTCCATACAGGGTGACAGCTGGTCCATACAGGGTGACAGCTGGTCCATACAGCTGGTCCATACAGGGTGACAGCTGGTCCATACAGCTGGTCCATACAGCTGGTCCATACAGGGTGACAGCTGGTCCATACAGCTGGTCCATACAGGGTGACTGCTGGTCCATACAGCTGGTCCATACAGGGTGACTGCTGGTCCATACAGGGTGACAGCTGGTCCATACAGCTGGTCCATACAGGGTGACAGCTGGTCCATACAGCTGGTCCATACAGGGTGACAGCTGGTCCATACAGGGTGACAGCTGGTCCATACAGGGTGACAGCTGGTCCATACAGCTGGTCCATACAGGGTGACAGCTGGTCCATACAGGGTGACAGCTGGTCCATACAGGGTGACAGCTGGTCCATACAGCTGGTCCATACAGCTGGTCCATACAGGGTGACAGCTGGTCCATACAGGGTGACAGCTGGTCCATACAGCTGGTCCATACAGCTGGTCCATACAGGTTGACAGCTGGTCCATACAGCTGGTCCATACAGGGTGACAGCTGGTCCATACAGGTTGACAGCTGGTCCATACAGGTTGACAGCTGGTCCATACAGCTGGTCCATACAGGGTGACAGCTGGTCCATACAGCTGGTCCATACAGGGTGACAGCTGGTCCATACAGGGTGACAGCTGGTCCATACAGGTTGACAGCTGGTCCATACAGGTTGACAGCTGGTCCATACAGCTGGTCCATACAGGGTGACAGCTGGTCCATACAGGGTGACAGCTGGTCCATACAGGGTGACAGCTGGTCCATACAGCTGGTCCATACAGCTGGTCCATACAGGTTGACAGCTGGTCCATACAGCTGGTCCATACAGGGTGACAGCTGGTCCATACAGGTTGACAGCTGGTCCATACAGGGGGACAGCTGGTCCATACAGGGTGACAGCTGGTCCATACAGGGTGACAGCTGGTCCATACAGGGTGACAGCTGGTCCATACAGGGTGCCAGCTGGTCCATACAGCTGGTCCATACAGGGTGACAGCTGGTCCATACAGCTGGTCCATACAGGGTGACAGCTGGTCCATACAGGGTGACAGCTGGTCCATACAGGGTGACAGCTGGTCCATACAGCTGGTCCATACAGGGTGACAGCTGGTCCATACAGCTGGTCCATACAGCTGGTCCATACAGGGTGACAGCTGGTCCATACAGCTGGTCCATACAGGGTGACTGCTGGTCCATACAGCTGGTCCATACAGGGTGACTGCTGGTCCATACAGGGTGACAGCTGGTCCATACAGCTGGTCCATACAGGGTGACAGCTGGTCCATACAGCTGGTCCATACAGCTGGTCCATACAGGGTGACAGCTGGTCCATACAGGGTGACAGCTGGTCCATACAGGGTGACAGCTGGTCCATACAGCTGGTCCATACAGGGTGACAGCTGGTCCATACAGGGTGACAGCTGGTCCATACAGGGTGACAGCTGGTCCATACAGCTGGTCCATACAGCTGGTCCATACAGGGTGACAGCTGGTCCATACAGGGTGACAGCTGGTCCATACAGCTGGTCCATACAGCTGGTCCATACAGGTTGACAGCTGGTCCATACAGCTGGTCCATACAGGGTGACAGCTGGTCCATACAGGTTGACAGCTGGTCCATACAGGTTGACAGCTGGTCCATACAGCTGGTCCATACAGGGTGACAGCTGGTCCATACAGCTGGTCCATACAGGGTGACAGCTGGTCCATACAGCTGGTCCATACAGCTGGTCCATACAGGTTGACAGCTGGTCCATACAGCTGGTCCATACAGGGTGACAGCTGGTCCATACAGGGTGACAGCTGGTCCATACAGGGTGACAGCTGGTCCATACA
The DNA here is from genome assembly GCF_034236695.1 of Oncorhynchus nerka. Taxonomy (NCBI): domain Eukaryota; kingdom Metazoa; phylum Chordata; class Actinopteri; order Salmoniformes; family Salmonidae; genus Oncorhynchus; species Oncorhynchus nerka. Next base: position 5,509,686 of record NC_088412.1, read on the forward strand.
GGGTGACAGCTGGTCCTTACAGGTTGACAGCTGGTCCATACAGGGTGACAGCTGGTCCATACAGGGTGACAGCTGGTCCATACAGCTGGTCCATACAGGGTGACAGCTGGTCCATACAGCTGGTCCATACAGGGTGACAGCTGGTCCATACAGGGTGACAGCTGGTCCATACAGGGTGACAGCTGGTCCATACAGCTGGTCCATACAGGGTGACAGCTGGTCCATACAGCTGGTCCATACAGCTGGTCCATACAGGGTGACAGCTGGTCCATACAGCTGGTCCATACAGGGTGACTGCTGGTCCATACAGCTGGTCCATACAGGGTGACTGCTGGTCCATACAGGGTGACAGCTGGTCCATACAGGATGACAGCTGGTCCATACAGCTGGTCCATACAGGGTGACAGCTGGTCCATACAGCTGGTCCATACAGGGTGACAGCTGGTCCATACAGGGTGACAGCTGGTCCATACAGGGTGACAGCTGGTCCATACAGCTGGTCCATACAGGGTGACAGCTGGTCCATACAGGGTGACAGCTGGTCCATACAGGGTGACAGCTGGTCCATACAGCTGGTCCATACAGCTGGTCCATACAGGGTGACAGCTGGTCCATACAGGGTGACAGCTGGTCCATACAGCTGGTCCATACAGCTGGTCCATACAGGTTGACAGCTGGTCCATACAGCTGGTCCATACAGGGTGACAGCTGGTCCATACAGGTTGACAGCTGGTCCATACAGGTTGACAGCTGGTCCATACAGCTGGTCCATACAGGGTGACAGCTGGTCCATACAGCTGGTCCATACAGGGTGACAGCTGGTCCATACAGCTGGTCCATACAGCTGGTCCATACAGGTTGACAGCTGGTCCATACAGCTGGTCCATACAGGGTGACAGCTGGTCCATACAGGGTGACAGCTGGTCCATACAGGGTGACAGCTGGTCCATACAGGTTGACAGCTGGTCCATACAGGGTGACAGCTGGTCCATACAGGGTGACAGCTGGTCCATACAGGGTGACAGCTGGTCCATACAGCTGGTCCATACAGGGTGACAGCTGGTCCATACAGCTGGTCCATACAGGGTGACAGCTGGTCCATACAGGGTGACAGCTGGTCCATACAGGGTGACAGCTGGTCCATACAGCTGGTCCATACAGGGTGACAGCTGGTCCATACAGCTGGTCCATACAGCTGGTCCATACAGGGTGACAGCTGGTCCATACAGGGTGACAGCTGGTCCATACAGGTTGACAGCTGGTCCATACAGCTGGTCCATACAGGGTGACTGCTGGTCCATACAGGGTGACAGCTGGTCCATACAGGGTGACAGCTGGTCCATACAGGATGACAGCTGGTCCATACAGCTGGTCCATACAGGGTGACAGCTGGTCCATACAGGGTGACAGCTGGTCCATACAGGGTGACAGCTGGTCCATACAGCTGGTCCATACAGGGTGACAGCTGGTCCATACAGGGTGACAGCTGGTCCATACAGGGTGACAGCTGGTCCATACAGCTGGTGCATACAGGGTGACAGCTGGTCCATACAGGTTGACAGCTGGTCCATACAGCTGGTCCATACAGCTGGTCCATACAGGTTGACAGCTGGTCCATACAGGTTAACAGCTGGTCCATACAGGTTGACAGCTGGTCCATACAGGGTGACAGCTGGTCCATACAGGGTGACAGCTGGTCCATACAGGGTGACAGCTGGTCCATACAGGTTGACAGCTGGTCCATACAGCTGGTCCATACAGGGTGACAGCTGGTCCATACAGGGTGACAGCTGGTCCATACAGCTGGTCCATACAGGTTGACAGCTGGTCCATACAGCTGGTCCATACAGGGTCCATACAGCTGGTCCATAAAGGGTTGACAGCTGGTCCATACAGGGTGACAGCTGGTCCATACAGCTGGTCCATACAGGTTGACAGCTGGTCCATACAGCTGGTCCATACAGCTGGTCCATACAGGTTGACAGCTGGTCCATACAGGTTACAGCTGGTCCATACAGGTTGACAGCTGGTCCATACAGGTTGACAGCTGGTCCATACAGGGTGACAGCTGGTCCATACAGGGTGACAGCTGGTCCATACAGCTGGTCCATACAGGGTGACAGCTGGTCCATACAGGTTGACAGCTGGTCCATACAGGGTGACAGCTGGTCCAGGGTGACAGGGTTGACAGCTGGTCCATACAGGTTGACAGCTGGTCCATACAGGGTGACAGCTGGTCCATACAGCTGGTCCATACAGCTGGTCCATACAGGTGACAGCTGGTCCATACAGCTGGTCCATACAGGGTGACAGCTGGTCCATACAGGGTGACAGCTGGTCCATACAGCTGGTCCATACAGCTGGTCCATACAGGGTGACAGCTGGTCCAGCTGGTCCATACAGGGTGACAGCTGGTCCATACAGGGTGACAGCTGGTCCATACAGGTCCATGACAGCTGGTCCATACAGGGGGACAGCTGGTCCATACAGGGTGACAGCTGGTCCATACAGGGTGACAGCTGGTCCATACAGGGTGACAGCTGGTCCATACAGGGTGCCAGCTGGTCCATACAGCTGGTCCATACAGGGTGACAGCTGGTCCATACAGCTGGTCCATACAGGGTGACAGCTGGTCCATACAGGGTGACAGCTGGTCCATACAGGGTGACAGCTGGTCCATACAGCTGGTCCATACAGGGTGACAGCTGGTCCATACAGCTGGTCCATACAGCTGGTCCATACAGGGTGACAGCTGGTCCATACAGCTGGTCCATACAGGGTGACTGCTGGTCCATACAGCTGGTCCATACAGGGTGACTGCTGGTCCATACAGGGTGACAGCTGGTCCATACAGCTGGTCCATACAGGGTGACAGCTGGTCCATACAGCTGGTCCATACAGGGTGACAGCTGGTCCATACAGGGTGACAGCTGGTCCATACAGGGTGACAGCTGGTCCATACAGCTGGTCCATACAGGGTGACAGCTGGTCCATACAGGGTGACAGCTGGTCCATACAGGGTGACAGCTGGTCCATACAGCTGGTCCATACAGCTGGTCCATACAGGGTGACAGCTGGTCCATACAGGGTCCACAGCTGGTCCATACAGCTGGTCCATACAGCTGGTCCATACAGGTTGACAGCTGGTCCATACAGCTGGTCCATACAGGGTGACAGCTGGTCCATACAGGGTTGACAGCTGGTCCATACAGGTTGACAGCTGGTCCATACAGCTGGTCCATACAGGGTGACAGCTGGTCCATACAGCTGGTCCATACAGGGTGACAGCTGGTCCATACAGCTGGTCCATACAGCTGGTCCATACAGGTTGACAGCTGGTCCATACAGCTGGTCCATACAGGGTGACAGCTGGTCCATACAGGGTGACAGCTGGTCCATACAGGGTGACAGCTGGTCCATACAGGGTGACAGCTGGTCCTTACAGGTTGACAGCTGGTCCATACAGGGTGACAGCTGGTCCATACAGGGTGACAGCTGGTCCATACAGCTGGTCCATACAGGGTGACAGCTGGTCCATACAGCTGGTCCATACAGGGTGACAGCTGGTCCATACAGGGTGACAGCTGGTCCATACAGGGTGACAGCTGGTCCATACAGCTGGTCCATACAGGGTGACAGCTGGTCCATACAGCTGGTCCATACAGCTGGTCCATACAGGGTGACAGCTGGTCCATACAGCTGGTCCATACAGGGTGACTGCTGGTCCATACAGCTGGTCCATACAGGGTGACAGCTGGTCCATACAGGGTGACAGCTGGTCCATACAGGATGACAGCTGGTCCATACAGCTGGTCCATACAGGGTGACAGCTGGTCCATACAGCTGGTCCATACAGGGTGACAGCTGGTCCATACAGGGTGACAGCTGGTCCATACAGGGTGACAGCTGGTCCATACAGCTGGTCCATACAGGGTGACAGCTGGTCCATACAGGGTGACAGCTGGTCCATACAGGGTGACAGCTGGTCCATACAGCTGGTCCATACAGCTGGTCCATACAGGGTGACAGCTGGTCCATACAGGGTGACAGCTGGTCCATACAGCTGGTCCATACAGCTGGTCCATACAGGTTGACAGCTGGTCCATACAGCTGGTCCATACAGGGTGACAGCTGGTCCATACAGGTTGACAGCTGGTCCATACAGGTTGACAGCTGGTCCATACAGCTGGTCCATACAGGGTGACAGCTGGTCCATACAGCTGGTCCATACAGGGTGACAGCTGGTCCATACAGCTGGTCCATACAGCTGGTCCATACAGGTTGACAGCTGGTCCATACAGCTGGTCCATACAGGGTGACAGCTGGTCCATACAGGGTGACAGCTGGTCCATACAGGGTGACAGCTGGTCCTTACAGGTTGACAGCTGGTCCATACAGGGTGACAGCTGGTCCATACAGGGTGACAGCTGGTCCATACAGGGTGACAGCTGGTCCATACAGCTGGTCCATACAGGGTGACAGCTGGTCCATACAGCTGGTCCATACAGGGTGACAGCTGGTCCATACAGGGTGACAGCTGGTCCATACAGGGTGACAGCTGGTCCATACAGCTGGTCCATACAGGGTGACAGCTGGTCCATACAGCTGGTCCATACAGCTGGTCCATACAGGGTGACAGCTGGTCCATACAGGGTGACAGCTGGTCCATACAGGTTGACAGCTGGTCCATACAGCTGGTCCATACAGGGTGACTGCTGGTCCATACAGGGTGACAGCTGGTCCATACAGGGTGACAGCTGGTCCATACAGGATGACAGCTGGTCCATACAGCTGGTCCATACAGGGTGACAGCTGGTCCATACAGGGTGACAGCTGGTCCATACAGGGTGACAGCTGGTCCATACAGCTGGTCCATACAGGGTGACAGCTGGTCCATACAGGGTGACAGCTGGTCCATACAGGGTGACAGCTGGTCCATACAGCTGGTGCATACAGGGTGACAGCTGGTCCATACAGGGTGACAGCTGGTCCATACAGGGTGACAGCTGGTCCATACAGCTGGTCCATACAGCTGGTCCATACAGGGTGACAGCTGGTCCATACAGGGTGACAGCTGGTCCATACAGGGTGACAGCTGGTCCATACAGCTGGTCCATACAGCTGGTCCATACAGGTTGACAGCTGGTCCATACAGCTGGTCCATACAGGGTGACAGCTGGTCCATACAGGTTGACAGCTGGTCCATACAGGTTGACAGCTGGTCCATACAGCTGGTCCATACAGGGTGACAGCTGGTCCATACAGCTGGTCCATACAGGGTGACAGCTGGTCCATACAGGTTGACAGCTGGTCCATACAGGGTGACAGCTGGTCCATACAGGTTGACAGCTGGTCCATACAGCTGGTCCATACAGGGTGACAGCTGGTCCATACAGCTGGTCCATACAGGTTGACAGCTGGTCCATACAGGGTTGACAGCTGGTCCATACAGCTGGTCCATACAAGGTGACAGCTGGTCCATACAGGGTGACAGCTGGTCCATACAGGGTGACAGCTGGTCCATACAGGTTGACAGCTGGTCCATACAGGGTGACAGCTGGTCCATACAGGTTGACAGCTGGTCCATACAGGGTGACAGCTGGTCCATACAGCTGGTCCATACAGGTTGACAGCTGGTCCATACAGGGTGACAGCTGGTCCATACAGCTGGTCCATGACAGCTGGTCCATACAGCTGGTCCATACAGGTTGACAGCTGGTCCATACAGGGTGACAGCTGGTCCATACAGCTGGTCCATACAGCTGGTCCATGACAGCTGGTCCATACAGGGTGACAGCTGGTCCATACAGCTGGTCCATACAGGGTGACAGCTGGTCCATACAGCTGGTCCATACAGGGTGATAGCTGGTCCATACAGCTGGTCCATACAGGGTGACAGCTGGTCCATACAGCTGATCCATACAGGGTGACAGCTGGTCCATACAGGGTGACAGCTGGTCCATACAGCTGGTCCATACAGGGTGACAGCTGGTCCATACAGCTGGTCCATACAGGGTGACAGCTGGTCCATACAGGGTGACAGCTGGTCCATACAGGGTGACAGCTGGTCCATACAGCTGGTCCATACAGCTGGTCCATACAGGGTGACAGCTGGTCCATACAGGGTGACAGCTGGTCCATACAGCTGGTCCATACAGCTGGTCCATACAGGTTGACAGCTGGTCCATACAGCTGGTCCATACAGGGTGACAGCTGGTCCATACAGGTTGACAGCTGGTCCATACAGGTTGACAGCTGGTCCATACAGCTGGTCCATACAGGGTGACAGCTGGTCCATACAGCTGGTCCATACAGGGTGACAGCTGGTCCATACAGCTGGTCCATACAGCTGGTCCATACAGGTTGACAGCTGGTCCATACAGCTGGTCCATACAGGGTGACAGCTGGTCCATACAGGGTGACAGCTGGTCCATACAGGGTGACAGCTGGTCCATACAGGGTGACAGCTGGTCCTTACAGGTTGACAGCTGGTCCATACAGGGTGACAGCTGGTCCATACAGGGTGACAGCTGGTCCATACAGGGTGACAGCTGGTCCATACAGCTGGTCCATACAGGGTGACAGCTGGTCCATACAGCTGGTCCATACAGGGTGACAGCTGGTCCATACAGGGTGACAGCTGGTCCATACAGGGTGACAGCTGGTCCATACAGCTGGTCCATACAGGGTGACAGCTGGTCCATACAGCTGGTCCATACAGCTGGTCCATACAGGGTGACAGCTGGTCCATACAGCTGGTCCATACAGGGTGACTGCTGGTCCATACAGCTGGTCCATACAGGGTGACTGCTGGTCCATACAGGGTGACAGCTGGTCCATACAGCTGGTCCATACAGGGTGACAGCTGGTCCATACAGCTGGTCCATACAGGGTGACAGCTGGTCCATACAGGGTGACAGCTGGTCCATACAGGGTGACAGCTGGTCCATACAGCTGGTCCATACAGGGTGACAGCTGGTCCATACAGGGTGACAGCTGGTCCATACAGGGTGACAGCTGGTCCATACAGCTGGTCCATACAGCTGGTCCATACAGGGTGACAGCTGGTCCATACAGGGTGACAGCTGGTCCATACAGCTGGTCCATACAGCTGGTCCATACAGGTTGACAGCTGGTCCATACAGCTGGTCCATACAGGGTGACAGCTGGTCCATACAGGTTGACAGCTGGTCCATACAGGTTGACAGCTGGTCCATACAGCTGGTCCATACAGGGTGACAGCTGGTCCATACAGCTGGTCCATACAGGGTGACAGCTGGTCCATACAGCTGGTCCATACAGCTGGTCCATACAGGTTGACAGCTGGTCCATACAGCTGGTCCATACAGGGTGACAGCTGGTCCATACAGGGTGACAGCTGGTCCATACAGGGTGACAGCTGGTCCTTACAGGTTGACAGCTGGTCCATACAGGGTGACAGCTGGTCCATACAGGGTGACAGCTGGTCCATACAGGGTGACAGCTGGTCCATACAGCTGGTCCATACAGGGTGACAGCTGGTCCATACAGCTGGTCCATACAGGGTGACAGCTGGTCCATACAGGGTGACAGCTGGTCCATACAGCTGGTCCATACAGGGTGACAGCTGGTCCATACAGCTGGTCCATACAGCTGGTCCATACAGGGTGACAGCTGGTCCATACAGGGTGACAGCTGGTCCATACAGGTTGACAGCTGGTCCATACAGCTGGTCCATACAGGGTGACTGCTGGTCCATACAGGGTGACAGCTGGTCCATACAGGGTGACAGCTGGTCCATACAGGATGACAGCTGGTCCATACAGCTGGTCCATACAGGGTGACAGCTGGTCCATACAGGGTGACAGCTGGTCCATACAGGGTGACAGCTGGTCCATACAGGGTGACAGCTGGTCCATACAGCTGGTCCATACAGGGTGACAGCTGGTCCATACAGGGTGACAGCTGGTCCATACAGGGTGACAGCTGGTCCATACAGCTGGTCCATACAGGGTGACAGCTGGTCCATACAGCTGGTCCATACAGGGTGACAGCTGGTCCATACAGGGTGACAGCTGGTCCATACAGGGTGACAGCTGGTCCATACAGCTGGTCCATACAGGGTGACAGCTGGTCCATACAGCTGGTCCATACAGCTGGTCCATACAGGGTGACAGCTGGTCCATACAGGGTGACAGCTGGTCCATACAGGTTGACAGCTGGTCCATACAGCTGGTCCATACAGGGTGACTGCTGGTCCATACAGGGTGACAGCTGGTCCATACAGGGTGACAGCTGGTCCATACAGGATGACAGCTGGTCCATACAGCTGGTCCATACAGGGTGACAGCTGGTCCATACAGGGTGACAGCTGGTCCATACAGGGTGACAGCTGGTCCATACAGCTGGTCCATACAGGGTGACAGCTGGTCCATACAGGGTGACAGCTGGTCCATACAGGGTGACAGCTGGTCCATACAGCTGGTGCATACAGGGTGACAGCTGGTCCATACAGGGTGACAGCTGGTCCATACAGGGTGACAGCTGGTCCATACAGCTGGTCCATACAGCTGGTCCATACAGGGTGACAGCTGGTCCATACAGGGTGACAGCTGGTCCATACAGGGTGACAGCTGGTCCATACAGCTGGTCCATACAGCTGGTCCATACAGGTTGACAGCTGGTCCATACAGCTGGTCCATACAGGGTGACAGCTGGTCCATACAGGTTGACAGCTGGTCCATACAGGTTGACAGCTGGTCCATACAGCTGGTCCATACAGGGTGACAGCTGGTCCATACAGCTGGTCCATACAGGGTGACAGCTGGTCCATACAGGGTGACAGCTGGTCCATACAGGTTGACAGCTGGTCCATACAGCTGGTCCATACAGGGTGACAGCTGGTCCATACAGCTGGTCCATACAGGTTGACAGCTGGTCCATTCAGGTTGACAGCTGGTCCATACAGCTGGTCCATACAAGGTGACAGCTGGTCCATACAGGGTGACAGCTGGTCCATACAGGGTGACAGCTGGTCCATACAGGTTGACAGCTGGTCCATACAGGGTGACAGCTGGTCCATACAGGTTGACAGCTGGTCCATACAGGGTGACAGCTGGTCCATACAGCTGGTCCATACAGGTTGACAGCTGGTCCATACAGGGTGACAGCTGGTCCATACAGCTGGTCCATACAGCTGGTCCATACAGCTGGTCCATACAGGTTGACAGCTGGTCCATACAGGGTGACAGCTGGTCCATACAGCTGGTCCATACAGGTTGACAGCTGGTCCATACAGGGTGACAGCTGGTCCATACAGCTGGTCCATACAGGGTGACAGCTGGTCCATACAGCTGGTCCATACAGGGTGATAGCTGGTCCATACAGCTGGTCCATACAGGGTGACTGCTGGTCCATACAGCTGGTCCATACAGGGTGACTGCTGGTCCATACAGGGTGACAGCTGGTCCATACAGCTGGTCCATACAGGGTGACAGCTGGTCCATACAGCTGGTCCATACAGGGTGACAGCTGGTCCATACAGGGTGACAGCTGGTCCATACAGGGTGACAGCTGGTCCATACAGCTGGTCCATACAGGGTGACAGCTGGTCCATACAGGGTGACAGCTGGTCCATACAGGGTGACAGCTGGTCCATACAGCTGGTCCATACAGCTGGTCCATACAGGGTGACAGCTGGTCCATACAGGGTGACAGCTGGTCCATACAGCTGGTCCATACAGCTGGTCCATACAGGTTGACAGCTGGTCCATACAGCTGGTCCATACAGGGTGACAGCTGGTCCATACAGGTTGACAGCTGGTCCATACAGGTTGACAGCTGGTCCATACAGCTGGTCCATACAGGGTGACAGCTGGTCCATACAGCTGGTCCATACAGGGTGACAGCTGGTCCATACAGCTGGTCCATACAGCTGGTCCATACAGGTTGACAGCTGGTCCATACAGCTGGTCCATACAGGGTGACAGCTGGTCCATACAGGGTGACAGCTGGTCCATACAGGGTGACAGCTGGTCCATACAGGGTGACAGCTGGTCCTTACAGGTTGACAGCTGGTCCATACAGGGTGACAGCTGGTCCATACAGGGTGACAGCTGGTCCATACAGGGTGACAGCTGGTCCATACAGCTGGTCCATACAGGGTGACAGCTGGTCCATACAGCTGGTCCATACAGGGTGACAGCTGGTCCATACAGGGTGACAGCTGGTCCATACAGGGTGACAGCTGGTCCATACAGCTGGTCCATACAGGGTGACAGCTGGTCCATACAGCTGGTCCATACAGCAGGGTCCAGCTGGTCCATACAGCTGGTCCACAGCTGGTCCATACAGCTGGTCCACAGGGTGACTGCTGGTCCATACAGGGTGACAGCTGGTCCATACAGCTGGTCCATACAGGGTGACAGCTGGTCCATGCTGGTCCATACAGGGTGACAGCTGGTCCATACAGGGTGACAGCTGGTCCATACAGGGTGACAGCTGGTCCATACAGCTGGTCCATACAGGGTGACAGCTGGTCCATACAGGGTGACAGCTGGTCCATGACAGCTGGTCCATACATCTGGTCCATACAGCTGGTCCATACAGGGTGACAGCTGGTCCATCAGCTGGTCCATACAGCTGGTCCATGACAGCTGGTCCATACAGGGTGACAGCTGGTCCATGGGTGACAGCTGGTCCATACAGGGTGACAGCTGGTCCATACAGGGTCCATACAGGGTGACAGCTGGTCCATACAGGTTGACAGCTGGTCCATACAGGGTGACAGCTGGTCCATACAGCTGGTCCATACAGGGTGACAGCTGGTCCATACAGCTGGTCCATACAGGGTGACAGCTGGTCCATACAGGGTGACAGCTGGTCCATACAGGGTGACAGCTGGTCCACAGCTGGTCCATACAGGGTGACAGCTGGTCCACAGGTTGACAGCTGGTCCATACAGGGTGACAGCTGGTCCATACAGGGTGACAGCTGGTCCATACAGGGTGACAGCTGGTCCATACAGCTGGTCCATACAGGGTGACAGCTGGTCCATACAGCTGGTCCATACAGGGTGACAGCTGGTCCATACAGGTGACAGCTGACAGCTGGTCCATACAGGGTGACAGCTGGTCCATACAGCTGGTCCATACAGGGTGACAGCTGGTCCATACAGGGTGACAGCTGGTCCATACAGGGTGACAGCTGGTCCATACAGGGTGACAGCTGGTCCATACAGCTGGTCCATACAGCTGGTCCATACAGGGTGACAGCTGGTCCATACAGGGTGACAGCTGGTCCATACAGCTGGTCCATACAGCTGGTCCATACAGGTTGACAGCTGGTCCATACAGCTGGTCCATACAGGGTGACAGCTGGTCCATACAGGTTGACAGCTGGTCCATACAGGTTGACAGCTGGTCCATACAGGTTGACAGCTGGTCCATACAGGGTGACAGCTGGTCCATACAGCTGGTCCATACAGGGTGACAGCTGGTCCATACAGCTGGTCCATACAGCTGGTCCATACAGGTTGACAGCTGGTCCATACAGCTGGTCCATACAGGGTGACAGCTGGTCCATACAGCTGGTCCATACAGGGTGACAGCTGGTCCATACAGCTGGTCCATACAGGGTGACAGCTGGTCCATACAGGGTGACAGCTGGTCCATACAGGGTGACAGCTGGTCCATACAGCTGGTCCATACAGCTGGTCCATACAGGGTGACAGCTGGTCCATACAGGGTGACAGCTGGTCCATACAGCTGGTCCATACAGCTGGTCCATACAGGTTGACAGCTGGTCCATACAGCTGGTCCATACAGGGTGACAGCTGGTCCATACAGGTTGACAGCTGGTCCATACAGGTTGACAGCTGGTCCATACAGCTGGTCCATACAGGGTGACAGCTGGTCCATACAGCTGGTCCATACAGCTGGTCCATACAGGTGGTCCATGGTCCATACAGCTGGTCCATACAGGGTGACAGCTGGTCCATACAGGGTGACAGCTGGTCCATACAGGGTGACAGCTGGTCCATACAGGGTGACAGCTGGTCCATACAGGGTGACAGCTGGTCCACAGGTTGACAGCTGGTCCATACAGGGTGACAGCTGGTCCATACAGGGTGACAGCTGGTCCATACAGGGTGACAGCTGGTCCATACAGCTGGTCCATACAGGGTGACAGCTGGTCCATACAGCTGGTCCATACAGGGTGACAGCTGGTCCATACAGGGTGACAGCTGGTCCATACAGGGTGACAGCTGGTCCATACAGCTGGTCCATACAGGGTGACAGCTGGTCCATACAGCTGGTCCATACAGCTGGTCCATACAGGGTGACAGCTGGTCCATACAGCTGGTCCATACAGGGTGACAGCTGGTCCATACAGCTGGTCCATACAGGGTGACTGCTGGTCCATACAGGGTGACAGCTGGTCCATACAGCTGGTCCATACAGGGTGACAGCTGGTCCATACAGCTGGTCGCTGGTCCATATAGGGTGACAGCTGGTCCATACAGGGTGACAGCTGGTCCATACAGGGGTGACAGCTGGTCCATACAGCTGGTCCATACAGGGTGACAGCTGGTCCATACAGGGTGACAGCTGGTCCATACAGGGTGACAGCTGGTCCATACAGCTGGTCCATACAGCTGGTCCATACAGGGTGACAGCTGGTCCATACAGGGTGACAGCTGGTCCATACAGCTGGTCCATACAGCTGGTCCATACAGGTTGACAGCTGGTCCATACAGCTGGGTCCATACAGGGTGACAGCTGGTCCATACAGGTTGACAGCTGGTCCATACAGGGTGACAGCTGGTCCATACAGCTGGTCCATACAGGGTGACAGCTGGTCCATACAGCTGGTCCATACAGGGTGACAGCTGGTCCATACAGCTGGTCCATACAGCTGGTCCATACAGGGTGACAGCTGGTCCATACAGGGTGACAGCTGGTCCATACAGGGTGACAGCTGGTCCATACAGCTGGTCCATACAGGGTGACAGCTGGTCCATACAGGTTGACAGCTGGTCCATACAGGTTGACAGCTGGTCCATACAGCTGGTCCATACAGGGTGACAGCTGGTCCATACAGCTGGTCCATACAGGGTGACAGCTGGTCCATACAGGTTGACAGCTGGTCCATACAGGGTGACAGCTGGTCCATACAGGTTGACAGCTGGTCCATACAGCTGGTCCATACAGGGTGACAGCTGGTCCATACAGCTGGTCCATACAGGTTGACAGCTGGTCCATTCAGGTTGACAGCTGGTCCATACAGCTGGTCCATACAAGGTGACAGCTGGTCCATACAGGGTGACAGCTGGTCCATACAGGGTGACAGCTGGTCCATACAGGTTGACAGCTGGTCCATACAGGGTGACAGCTGGTCCATACAGGTTGACAGCTGGTCCATACAGGGTGACAGCTGGTCCATACAGCTGGTCCATACAGGTTGACAGCTGGTCCATACAGGGTGACAGCTGGTCCATACAGCTGGTCCATACAGCTGGTCCATACAGCTGGTCCATACAGGTTGACAGCTGGTCCATACAGGGTGACAGCTGGTCCATACAGCTGGTCCATACAGGTTGACAGCTGGTCCATACAGGGTGACAGCTGGTCCATACAGCTGGTCCATACAGGGTGACAGCTGGTCCATACAGCTGGTCCATACAGGGTGATAGCTGGTCCATACAGCTGGTCCATACAGGGTGACAGCTGGCCCATACAGGTTGACAGCTGGTCCATACAGGGTGACAGCTGGTCATACAGGGTGACAGCTGGTCCATACAGCTGGTCCATACAGGTTGACAGCTGGTCCATACAGGGTGACAGCTGGTCCATACAGGGTGACAGCTGTTCCATACAGGGTGACAGCTGGTCCATACAGCTGGTCCATACAGCTGGTCCATACAGGGTGACAGCTGGTCCATACAGCTGGTCCATACAGGGTGACAGCTGGTCCATACAGGTTGACAGCTGGTCCATACAGGGTGACAGCTGGTCCATACAGGGTGACAGCTGGTCCATACAGGGTGACAGCTGGTCCATACAGGGTGACAGCTGGTCCATACAGCTGGTCCATGACAGCTGGTCCATGGTTGACAGCTGGTCCATACAGGGTTACAGCTGGTCCATACAGGTTGACAGCTGGTCCATACAGGGTGACAGCTGGTCCATACAGCTGGTCCATACAGGGTGACAGCTGGTCCATACAGGGTGACAGCTGGTCCATACAGGGTGACAGCTGGTCCATACAGCTGGTCCAGACAGGGTGACAGCTGGTCCATACAGGGTGACAGCTGGTCCATACAGGGTGACAGCTGGTCCATACAGCTGGTCCATACAGCTGGTCCATACAGCTGGTCCATACAGCTGGTCCATACAGCTGGTCCATACAGGGTGACAGCTGGTCCATACAGGTTGACAGCTGGTCCATACAGCTGGTCCATACAGGGTGACAGCTGGTCCATACAGCTGGTCCATACAGGGTGACAGCTGGTCCATACAGCTGGTCCATACAGGTTGACAGCTGGTCCATACAGGGTGACAGCTGGTCCATACAGGGTGACAGCTGGTCCATACAGGGTGACAGCTGGTCCATACAGCTGGTCCATACAGGGTGACAGCTGGTCCATACAGGGTGACAGCTGGTCCATACAGCTGGTCCATACAGGGTGACAGCTGGTCCATACAGGTTGACAGCTGGTCCATACAGGGTGACAGCTGGTCCATACAGGGTGACAGCTGGTCCATACAGGGTGACAGCTGGTCCATACAGGGTGACAGCTGGTCCATACAGCTGGTCCATACAGGTTGACAGCTGGTCCATACAGGGTTACAGCTGGTCCATACAGGTTGACAGCTGGTCCATACAGGGTGACAGCTGGTCCATACAGCTGGTCCATACAGGGTGACAGCTGGTCCATACAGGGTGACAGCTGGTCCATACAGGGTGACAGCTGGTCCATACAGCTGGTCCAGACAGGGTGACAGCTGGTCCATACAGGGTGACAGCTGGTCCATACAGGGTGACAGCTGGTCCATACAGCTGGTCCATACAGCTGGTCCATACAGGGTGACAGCTGGTCCATACAGCTGGTCCATACAGGGTGACAGCTGGTCCATACAGGCTGGTCCATACAGGGTGACAGCTGGTCCATACAGCTGGTCCATACAGGGTGACAGCTGGTCCATACAGCTGGTCCATACAGGGTGACAGCTGGTCCATACAGGGTGACAGCTGGTCCATACAGGGTGACAGCTGGTCCATACAGCTGGTCCATACAGGGTGACAGCTGGTCCATACAGGGTGACAGCTGGTCCATACAGCTGGTCCATACAGGTTGACAGCTGGTCCATACAGGGTGACAGCTGGTCCATACAGGGTGACAGCTGGTCCATACAGCTGGTCCATACAGGTTGACAGCTGGTCCATACAGGTTGACAGCTGGTCCATACAGGGTGACAGCATTGTCCATACAGGGTGACAGCTGGTCCATACAGCTGGTCCATACAGGTTGACAGCTGGTCCATACAGGGTGACAGCTGGTCCATACAGGGTGACAGCTGGTCCATACAGCTGGTCCATACAGCTGGTCCATACAGGGTGACAGCTGGTCCATACAGCTGGTCCATACAGGGTGACAGCTGGTCCATACAGGTTGACAGCTGGTCCATACAGCTGGTCCATACAGGGTGACAGCTGGTCCATACAGCTGGTCCATACAGGGTGACAGCTGGTCCATACAGCTGGTCCATACAGGTTGACAGCTGGTCCATACAGGGTGACAGCTGGTCCATACAGGGTGACAGCTGTTCCATACAGGGTGACAGCTGGTCCATACAGCTGGTCCATACAGCTGGTCCATACAGGGTGACAGCTGGTCCATACAGCTGGTCCATACAGGGTGACAGCTGGTCCATACAGGTTGACAGCTGGTCCATACAGGGTGACAGCTGGTCCATACAGGGTGACAGCTGGTCCATACAGGGTGACAGCTGGTCCATACAGCTGGTCCATACAGGTTGACAGCTGGTCCATACAGGGTTACAGCTGGTCCATACAGGTTGACAGCTGGTCCATACAGGGTGACAGCTGGTCCATACAGCTGGTCCATACAGGTGACAGCTGGTCCATACAGGGTGACAGCTGGTCCATACAGGGTGACAGCTGGTCCATACAGCTGGTCCAGACAGGGTGACAGCTGGTCCATACAGGGTGACAGCTGGTCCATACAGCTGGTCCATACAGGGTGACAGCTGGTCCATACAGCTGGTCCATACAGGGTGACAGCTGGTCCATACAGGTTGACAGCTGGTCCATACA
This sequence comes from Oncorhynchus nerka, assembly GCF_034236695.1. Lineage (NCBI taxonomy): Eukaryota > Metazoa > Chordata > Actinopteri > Salmoniformes > Salmonidae > Oncorhynchus > Oncorhynchus nerka. Next base: position 5,526,003 of record NC_088412.1, read on the forward strand.
GCTGGTCCATACAGGGTGACAGCTGGTCCATACAGCTGGTCCATACAGGTTGACAGCTGGTCCATACAGGGTGACAGCTGGTCCATACAGGTTGACAGCTGGTCCATACAGCTGGTCCATACAGGGTGACAGCTGGTCCATACAGGGTGACAGCTGGTCCATACAGGGTGACAGCTGGTCCATACAGCTGGTCCATACAGGGTGACAGCTGGTCCATACAGGGTGACAGCTGGTCCATACAGGGTGACAGCTGGTCCATACAGCTGGTCCATACAGGGTGACAGCTGGTCCATACAGGGTGACAGCTGGTCCATACAGGGTGACAGCTGGTCCATACAGGTTGACAGCTGGTCCATACAGGGTGACAGCATTGTCCATACAGGGTGACAGCTGGTCCATACAGCTGGTCCATACAGGTTGACAGCTGGTCCATACAGGGTGACAGCTGGTCCATACAGCTGGTCCATACAGGGTGACAGCTGGTTCATACAGCTGGTCCATACAGGTTGACAGCTGGTCCATACAGGGTGACAGCTGGTCCATACAGCTGGTCCATACAGGTTGACAGCTGGTCCATACAGGGTGACAGCTGGTCCATACAGGGTGACAGCTGGTCCATACAGGGTGACAGCTGGTTCATACAGGGTGACAGCTGGTCCATACAGGGTGACAGCTGGTCCATACAGCTGGTCCATACAGGTTGACAGCTGGTCCATACAGGGTGACAGCTGGTCCATACAGGTTGACAGCTGGTCCATACAGCTGGTCCATACAGGGTGACAGCTGGTCCATACAGGGTGACAGCTGGTCCATACAGGGTGACAGCTGGTCCATACAGCTGGTCCATACAGGGTGACAGCTGGTCCATACAGGGTGACAGCTGGTCCATACAGGGTGACAGCTGGTCCATACAGCTGGTCCATACAGGGTGACAGCTGGTCCATACAGGTTGACAGCTGGTCCATACAGGGTGACAGCATTGTCCATACAGGGTGACAGCTGGTCCATACAGCTGGTCCATACAGGGTGACAGCTGGTCCATACAGGGTGACAGCTGGTCCATACAGGGTGACAGCTGGTCCATACAGGTTGACAGCTGGTCCATACAGGGTGACAGCATTGTCCATACAGGGTGACAGCTGGTCCATACAGCTGGTCCATACAGGGTGACAGCTGGTCCATACAGGGTGACAGCTGGTCCATACAGGTTGACAGCTGGTCCATACAGCTGGTCCATACAGGGTGACAGCTGGTCCATACAGCTGGTCCATACAGGGTGACAGCTGGTCCATACAGGGTGACAGCTGGTCCATACAGCTGGTCCATACAGGGTGACAGCTGGTCCATACAGGGTGACAGCTGGTCCATACAGGTTGACAGCTGGTCCATACAGCTGTTCCATACAAATTGCAAAATAGTTGGTAAGAGATTTTCAACGTACTGATTCATCAAACCATTTCTCATTGTTGTTATTCATCTTAGGTTTTCTTAATATCATGTTCATTTATATTATTATAGTTTGTTCCGCTTCGATGCCTCATGATTGAGTATTGCTCCGATCAAGTAGACTGTGATGTTGCTGTGGTCTGATAGGGGTGTCAGTGGGCTGACAGTGAACGCTCTGAGAGACTCTGGGTTGAAGACGCTGATAAAGTAGTCTACAGTACTACCGCCAAGAGATGAGCTATAGGTTTTACCTACCGTAGGTATTGACTATGTAAATACCCAGCGTGCGACAGACATGCAGTAGTTGTGACCTGTTTTTGTTTGGTTATGTTGTCCTAGTTGTGCCTAGGGGGGCATATGTGGGAGGGAATGCTGTCACCTCCAGGCAGCTGTTTGTCCCCCTGTGTGCTGAAGGTGTCAGGTTCTTGTCCGGTTCTGGCATTTAGGTCACCACAGACTAGTACATGTCCCTGGGCCTGGAAATGGTTCATTTCCTCCTGCAGGATGGATAAACTATCTTCATTAAAGTGAAGTGATTCTAGTGTGGGTATATAGATATTATTATTATTATTATTATATATTATTATTATTATTATTATATATTATTAAGGGTATATAGATAGCACATAGGATGATTTTTTTCTTCTTCTGTGGAGATTATTTCCTTATTTATTTATAACCAAATGTTGTGTTTTTATTAATTGAATGGAGTGAGTTAAGTCTGCTCTATACCAGATTAGCATAACCCCTGAGTCTCTTCCCTGCTTCACACCTGGTAGTTTGCTGGATGGGACTACCAGCTGTTTGTAATTTAGAGGGCAAGCAGTAGGTCCGTCTCCTCTATACCGAGTTTCTTGTAGAATGACTGATGCTCTCTGTGTGTGTGTCTCTGTGTGTGTGTGTGTGTGTCTCTCTCTCTCTCTCTCTCTCTCTCTCTCACTCTTTCTCTCGGCCCCCCTTTTCTCTCTCTCTCTCTCTCTCTCTCTCTCTCTCTCTCTCTCTCTCTCTCTGTCTCTCTCTGTCTCTCTCTCTCTCTCTGTCTCTCTCTCTGTCTCTCTGTCTCTGTCTCTCTGTCTCTCTCTCTGTCTCTCTCTCTCTCTCTCTCTCTCTCTCTGTCTCTCTCTCTCTCTGTCTCTCTGTCTCTGTCTCTCTGTCTCTCTCTCTCTCTCTCTCTCTCTCTCTCTCTGTCTCTCTCTCTCTCTCTCTCTCTCTCTCTCTCTCTCTGTCTCTCTCTCTCTCTCTCTCTCTCTCTCTCTCACCACCTGGCTGCCATCCGCACCTCCCTCTGGCTTGCTGCCAACTAGCGATATTATGATTGTGCCATATGGGCACAGGGTGTGGCACACAGAATGGGGCTGCATCCCAAGTAGCATACTATTCTCTGTGGGTCCTGGTCAAGAGTGATGCATTATGGGTATAGGCCATGGTGGAGCCTAGAGACTAGATGTTGATGCAGCTAAAGCAACAGCTATACCGACTGTATAATTTCTCTAACAGTTCTGGAATATATTGTGTTGTATCAACATACACACACACACACACATACACACACACACACAGGAAGGAATTAGCTTGGGATGTTATGTCCACACCCGTCGCTAACAGTAACACTGTGCTAATTGGTTGTTAGATGATTAATGCTCTTACTCAAGATGATAATGAGATGTGTGTGCATTCACTGTGTGTGTGTGTGTGTGTGTGTGTGTGTGTGTGTGTGTGTGTGTGTGTGTGTGTGTGTGTGTGTGTGTGTGTGTGTGTGTGTGTGTGTGTGTGTGTGTGTTTTGTGGTCTAGCATCTTAATTAGGTAATAATTACATACTTGTTGCTTTTGCTTTCAAACAAATACCATCAAACATTAAAGAGATGAAAGTAGATAGTAATAGCATAGCGTTTGATAGTGTGTGTTAGCCCTCTAGCTATAAGGATTGTATTGGTATGAGCTACAGAGCGTGTGTTAACTGTAACAGGCTGACTACACCGCTCGCGCACGTTGCAAAATAAATTTAGAAATCTATGTTATTAAATTATTGCCAACGCGTCTGCGTTGCCAAGGGCTAAAATAGAATCAGTTCTATTTCTCACACAGATCGCGCTGCATGTCCTGCCTCTCCCATCTCCTCATTGGTTTATAGAAACGGGTACCCACGTGCCATCTCCTCATTGGTTATACCCACGTGGGTGATTGAAAGATGATGAGGTCAGCACCTAATTTATGAAACTTGCCAATCGCAATATAAAGTCAAGAGAAGAAAAAGCCTGGAATGAGGAGAGATGACTAGAAATTATTCGGTTGACCGTTTTATGTGTGGATTGATTGTCGGAGTAGAGGACCTTGTGCATTTCAGGTAAAATAACAAAACAACAAAACAGCAGGGATACCTCATGCTGTCTGTCCGCTCTGACTGGCTGACTGGTTGACTGGTTGACTAGCTGGCAGACTGGTTGACTGGCTGACTAGCTGGCAGACTGGTTGACTAGCTGGCTGACAGGCTGACTGACTGGCTGACTGGCTGGTTGACTAGCTGGATGACTGACTGGTTGACTGGCTGACTGGCTGTTTTGACTAGCTGGCTGACTGATTGACTGGCTGTCTGGCTGACTGCCTGACTGACTGGCTGACTGGTTGACTGACTGGCTGACTGGTTGACTGGCTGTCTGGCTGACTGACTCGTTGACTGACTGGCTGGCTGGCTGGTTGACTGGCTGTCTGGCTGACTGCCTGACTGACTGGCTGACTGGTTGACTGACTGGCTGACTGGTTGACTGGCTGACTGACTCGTTGACTGACTGGCTGACTGGCTGGTTGACTGGCTGTCTGGCTGACTGGCTGACTGGCTGACTGGCTGACTGGCTGACTGGCTGGCTGGCTGGTTGACTGGCTGTCTGGCTGACTGACTGGTTGACTGGCTGTCTGGCTGACTGACTGGTTGACTGGCTGGCTGGCTGACTGGTTGACTGGTTGACTGGTGGCTGACTGGCTGACTGGTTGACTGGTTGACTGGTTGACTGGGCTGACTGACTGGTTGACTGGCTGTCTGGCTGACTGTGACTGGTGAACTGGCTGGCTGGCTGGTTGATATCTGGCACTGAATTCACTGGTTGACTTTTGGCAATGAACAAGTAAAACCTGGCTGGCTGACTGGTTGAACCTGTCTGGCTGACTGACTGTTGACTGGCTGGCTGACTGATGGTAAAACTGGCTGGACTGGTTGACTGCTGGCTGGCTGGATGGTTGAACTGGCTTGCGGACTGGCTGTCTGGCTGACTGATGGTAAAACTGTCTGGACTGCTGGCTTGCTGACTGAAGGTTGACTGACTGGCTGGCTGAACTGGCACGGACTGGCTGTCTGGCTTGCTGGTTGACTGGCTGTCTGGCTGACTGACTCGTTGACTGGCTGTCTGGCTTGCTGGTTGACTGGCTAAAACTGGCTGACTGACTGCTGTTGCTGACTAAGATGGGTAAAACTGGCTGACTGGTTGACTGGCTGTTGGTTGACTGGTAAAACCACTGGTTGACTGGCTGTTGGCTGACTGACTGGTTGAACCACGGCTGACTGCTGTTGCTGGCTGACTGATGGTTGACTGGCTGTCTGGACTGCTGTTGCTCTAAGATGGTTGACTGACCTGGCTGGACTGGCTGTTGCTCTGATGGTTGAACTGGACTGGCTGTTGCTGGCTTGACTGATGGTAAACTGACTGGACTGGCTGTTGCTGACTGGATGGTGAAACTGGCACGTTGACTGCTGTTGCTCTAAGATGGTTGAACTGGACTGGTTGCTCTAAGATGGTAAAACTCGTTGACTGGCTGTCTGGCTGACTGACTGGTTGACTGACTGGCTGGCTGACTCGTTGACTGTCTGGTTGACTGGTTGACTGGCTGGCTGGTTGACTGGTTGACTGACTGACTGGTTGACTGGTTGACTGGCTGGCTGACTGACTGGTTGACTGGTTGACTAGCTGGCAGACTGGTTGCTCTAAGACTGGTTGAACCTGACGGACTGACTGGCTGACTGGCTGGTTGACTAGCTGGAAGACTGGTTGACTAAAACTGGCTGTTTTGACTAGCTGGCTGACTGATTGACTGGCTGTCTGGCTGACTGCCTGACTGATGGTAAAACCTGACTGGTTGACTGGCTGTCTGCTCTAAGATGGTAAAACCACGGCTGGCTGTTGACTGGCTGTGGCTAAAACTGGCTGACTGGTTGACTGACTGGCTGACTGGTTGTCTGATGGTAAAACTGACTGGCTGGCTGGCTGGTTGATGGTAAAACTGGCGACTGACTGCTGGCTGACTGGTTGACTGACTGGCTGAAAACCACTGTCTGGCTGACTGCTGTTGACTGACTGGCTGGCTGGCTGGTTGACTGGCTGTCTGGCTGACTGACTGGTTGACTGGCTGTTGCTCTAAGATGGTAAAACCACTGGACTGCTGTTGCTCTAAGATGGTAAACTGGCTGACTGGCTGTCTGGCTGACCACTGGACTGCTGTTGCTCTGGATGGTAAAACCACGGACTGGCTGTTGCTCTGGCTGATGGTAAAACCACTGGACTGGCTGTCTGCTCTAAGATGGTAAAACCACGGACTGCTGTTGCTCTAAGATGGTAAAACTGGCTGGCTGGCTGGCTGGTTGACTGGCTGGATGGTAAAACCACGGACTGCTGACTGCTCTAAGATGGTAAAACCACGGACTGCTGTTGCTCTAAGATGGTAAAACCACGGCTGGCTGACTGCTTAAGATGGTAAAACCACGGACTGCTGTTGCTCTAAGATGGCTAAAACCACGGACTGCTGACTGCTCTGGATGGTAAAACCACTGGACTGCTGTTGCTCTAAGATGACTGGCTGAAACCACTGGTTGACTGGCTGCTGTTGCTCTAAGATGGTAAAACCACGGACTGCTGTCTGCTCTAAGATGGTAAAACCACTGACTGCTGTTGCTCTAAGATGGTAAAACCACGGACTGCTGTCTGCTCTAAGATGGTAAAACCACGGACTGCTGTTGCTCTAAGATGGTAAAACCACGGACTGCTGACTGGCTGGCTGACTCGTTGACTGGCTGCTGACTGGTTGACTGATGGTAAAACCACTGGACTGACTGGCTGGCTCTAAGATGGTAAAACCACGTTGACTGCTGTTGCTCTGGATGGTAAAACCACTGACTGCTGTTGCTCTAAGATGGTAAAACCACTGGCTGGTTGACTGTTGCTCTAAGATGGTAAAACCACGGACTGCTGTTGCTCTGATGGTAAAACCACTGGACTGACTGTTGCTCTAAGCTGGTAAAACCACAGGACTGACTGTTGCTGACTGATGGTAAAACCACGACTGCTGTTGCTGGCTAAGATGGTTTTGAACCACGGACTGCTGTTGCTGACTAAGATGGTAAAACCACTGGACTGGCTGTTGCTCTGATGGTAAAACCACGGACTGGCTGGTTGCTCTAAGATGGTAAAACCACGGACTGGTTGTTGCTGACTAAGATGGTAAAACCACGGACTGCTGTTGGCTGGTTGACTAAGATGGTAAAACCACGGACTGGCTGTTGCTCTAAGATGGTAAAACCACGGACTGGTTGACTGGCTGGCTGTTGCTGGCTGGCTGTCTGGCTGAAGATGGTAAAACTGGCTGGACTGCTGTTGACTCTGATGGTGAAACCACGGACTGGCTGTTGCTCTAAGATGGTAAAACCACTGACTGCTGGCTTGCTCTGATGGTAAAACTGACTGACTGCTGTTGCTCTAAGATGGTAAAACCACTGACTGGTTGACTCTGGATGGCTAAAACCACGGACTGCTGGCTGCTGGCTAAGATGGTAAAACCACTGGCTGACTGCTGTTGCTCTAAGATGGTAAAACCACGGACTGACTGGTTGACTGACTGATGGTAAAACCACTGGACTGACTGGCTGGCTGACTGGTTGAGATGGTTGACTGGTTGACTGGCTGGACTGACTGTTGCTCTGACTGGTTGACTGGACTGGCTGGCTTGCTCTAAGATGAAGTTTAAAACCAAACATACTTTTGCTCAATGGTAAACAAGTAAAACCTCTAAGATGGTAAAACCACGGACTGCTGTTGCTCTAAGATGGTAAAACCACGGACTGCTGTTGCTCTAAGATGGTAAAACCACGGACTGCTGTTGCTCTAAGATGGTAAAACCACGGACTGCTGTTGCTCTAAGATGGTAAAACCACGGACTGCTGTTGCTCTAAGATGGTAAAACCACGGACTGCTGTTGCTCTAAGATGGTAAAACCACGGACTGCTGTTGCTCTAAGATGGTAAAACCACGGACTGCTGTTGCTCTAAGATGGTAAAACCACGGACTGCTGTTGCTCTAAGATGGTAAAACCACGGACTGCTGTTGCTCTAAGATGGTAAAACCACGGACTGCTGTTGCTCTAAGATGGTAAAACCACGGACTGCTGTTGCTCTAAGATGGTAAAACCACGGACTGCTGTTGCTCTAAGATGGTAAAACCACGGACTGCTGTTGCTCTAAGATGGTAAAACCACGGACTGCTGTTGCTCTAAGATGGTAAAACCACGGACTGCTGTTGCTCTAAGATGGTAAAACCACGGACTGCTGTTGCTCTAAGATGGTAAAACCACGGACTGCTGTTGCTCTAAGATGGTAAAACCACGGACTGCTGTTGCTCTAAGATGGTAAAACCACGGACTGCTGTTGCTCTAAGATGGTAAAACCACGGACTGCTGTTGCTCTAAGATGGTAAAACCACGGACTGCTGTTGCTCTAAGATGGTAAAACCACGGACTGCTGTTGCTCTAAGATGGTAAAACCACGGACTGCTGTTGCTCTAAGATGGTAAAACCACGGACTGCTGTTGCTCTAAGATGGTAAAACCACGGACTGCTGTTGCTCTAAGATGGTAAAACCACGGACTGCTGTTGCTCTAAGATGGTAAAACCACGGACTGCTGTTGCTCTAAGATGGTAAAACCACGGACTGCTGTTGCTCTAAGATGGTAAAACCACGGACTGCTGTTGCTCTAAGATGGTAAAACCACGGACTGCTGTTGCTCTAAGATGGTAAAACCACGGACTGCTGTTGCTCTAAGATGGTAAAACCACGGACTGCTGTTGCTCTAAGATGGTAAAACCACGGACTGCTGTTGCTCTAAGATGGTAAAACCACGGACTGCTGTTGCTCTAAGATGGTAAAACCACGGACTGCTGTTGCTCTAAGATGGTAAAACCACGGACTGCTGTTGCTCTAAGATGGTAAAACCACGGACTGCTGTTGCTCTAAGATGGTAAAACCACGGACTGCTGTTGCTCTAAGATGGTAAAACCACGGACTGCTGTTGCTCTAAGATGGTAAAACCACGGACTGCTGTTGCTCTAAGATGGTAAAACCACGGACTGCTGTTGCTCTAAGATGGTAAAACCACGGACTGCTGTTGCTCTAAGATGGTAAAACCACGGACTGCTGTTGCTCTAAGATGGTAAAACCACGGACTGCTGTTGCTCTAAGATGGTAAAACCACGGACTGCTGTTGCTCTAAGATGGTAAAACCACGGACTGCTGTTGCTCTAAGATGGTAAAACCACGGACTGCTGTTGCTCTAAGATGGTAAAACCACGGACTGCTGTTGCTCTAAGATGGTAAAACCACGGACTGCTGTTGCTCTAAGATGGTAAAACCACGGACTGCTGTTGCTCTAAGATGGTAAAACCACGGACTGCTGTTGCTCTAAGATGGTAAAACCACGGACTGCTGTTGCTCTAAGATGGTAAAACCACGGACTGCTGTTGCTCTAAGATGGTAAAACCACGGACTGCTGTTGCTCTAAGATGGTAAAACCACGGACTGCTGTTGCTCTAAGATGGTAAAACCACGGACTGCTGTTGCTCTAAGATGGTAAAACCACGGACTGCTGTTGCTCTAAGATGGTAAAACCACGGACTGCTGTTGCTCTAAGATGGTAAAACCACGGACTGCTGTTGCTCTAAGATGGTAAAACCACGGACTGCTGTTGCTCTAAGATGGTAAAACCACGGACTGCTGTTGCTCTAAGATGGTAAAACCACGGACTGCTGTTGCTCTAAGATGGTAAAACCACGGACTGCTGTTGCTCTAAGATGGCAAATCAGCGCAAATGCACTTGTGCCAATTTAATTTCAACCACAAAACAGTCGATGGTCGTATTTCATAACGTTTATTCAAAAGTACAGATTTCAGTAAAACAAAGGGGCACGCAACTAAAGAGGCCAAACATAGGTAGAAGGTAAGCGTTTGACGTTGGGAGAATCGTAGCTGAATTCCACAAAGCCTGTTCTCTGCTCCGTTTGTCGAGTTCATCAGAAGACTCATATGCATATGTGGGAACTCCTTCAAGACTGTTGTAAAACCATTCCAGGTGAAGCTGGTTGAGAGAACGCCAAGAGTGTGCAAAGCTGTCATCAAGGCAAAGGGTGGCTACTTTGAAGAATCTCAAACATAAAATATATTTTGATTTGTTTAAAGCTTTTTTTGGTGACTACATTATTCAATATGTGTTATTTCATAGTTTTGATGTCTTCACTATTATTCTACAATGTAGAAAATTGTAAAAAATAAAAAATAAAGAAAAACCACTGCAGAAGGAGTGGTGGTCATCACCAACTGAACATGACAGAACAACACACTGCCGAGATGACGTCATGGACCTAACACACACCATACTTATCTAACACACACCATACTTATCTAACACACACCATACTTGTCTAACACACACCATACTTATCTAACACACACCATACTTATCTAACACACACCATACTTATCTAACACACATCATACTTATCTAACACACACCATACTTATCTAACACACACCATACTTGTCTAACACACACCATACTTATCTAACACACATCATACTTATCTAACACACACCATACTTATCTAACACACACCATACTTATCTAACACACACCATACTTATCTGCAAGGCCACACGCAAGACCTGTTGACAGACACAAAAGCATGATCAGCTTCATACCACACAAGGTCAGGAAGAGAGGTCAAGCCCAGAGCTGGTCTTGTCAAAGGGGTTGTAGGCGGATCGCTGCCCTAAAAGAGTTCCAGACCATCAAGGTCAGGGAGAGAGGTCAAGCCTAGAGCTGTCCTAGACCTGTGAAATGTCAAAGGGGTTGTAGGCGGATCGCTGCCCTAAAAGAGTTCCAGACCATCAAGTTGTTATTGAAAAGTTAACTTGAAATGTTTTGGATATTGCATTGTCAACATCTCAGCTTGTCACTGTTACGAGGTTGGTTCTAAATGTAGCAGAACGTTGAAACATTGTTGCAGAGTGTGTTATGTTGACGAGGTTGGTTCTAAAAGTAGCAGAACGTTGAAACATTGTTGCAGAGTCTGTTATGTTGACGAGATTGGTTCTAAAAGTAGCAGTCTGTTATGTTGACGAGATTGGTTCTAAAAGTAGCAGAGTCTGTTATGTTGACGAGGTTGGTTCTAAAAGTAGCAGAACGTTGAAACATTGTTGCAGAGTCTGTTATGTTGACGAGGTTGGTTCTAAAAGTAGCAGAACGTTGAAACATTGTTGCAGAGTCTGTTATGTTGACGAGGTTGGTTCTAAAAGTAGCAGAACGTTGAAACATTGTTGCAGAGTCTGTTATGTTGACGAGGTTGGTTCTAAACGTAGCAGAACGTTGAAACATTGTTGCAGAGTCTGTTATGTTGACGAGGTTGGTTCTAAACGTAGCAGAACGTTGAAACATTGTTGCAGAGTCTGTTATGTTGACGAGGTTGGTTCTAAACGTAGCAGAACGTTGAAACATTGTTGCAGAGTCTGTTATGTTGACGAGGTTGGTTCTAAAACGTAGCAGAACGTTGAAACATTGTTGCAGAGTCTGTTATGTTGACGAGGTTGGTTCTAAACGTAGCAGAACGTTGAAACATTGTTGCAGAGTCTGTTATGTTGACGAGGTTGGTTCTAAACGTAGCAGAACCTTGAAACATTGTTGCAGAGTCTGTTATGTTGACGAGGTTGGTTCTAAACGTAGCAGAACGTTGAAACATTGTTGCAGAGTCTGTTATGTTGACGAGGTTGGTTCTAAACGTAGCAGAACGTTGAAACATTGTTGCAGAGTCTGTTATGTTGACGAGGTTGGTTCTAAACGTAGCAGAACGTTGAAACATTGTTGCAGAGTCTGTTATGTTGACGAGGTTGGTTCTAAAAGTAGCAGAACGTTGAAACATTGTTGCAGAGTCTGTTATGTTGACGAGGTTGGTTCTAAAACGTAGCAGAACGTTGAAACATTGTTGCAGAGTCTGTTATGTTGACGAGGTTGGTTCTAAACGTAGCAGAACGTTGAAACATTGTTGCAGAGTCTGTTATGTTGACGAGGTTGGTTCTAAACGTAGCAGAACGTTGAAACATTGTTGCAGAGTCTGTTATGTTGACGAGGTTGGTTCTAAACGTGGCAGAACGTTGAAACATTGTTGCAGAGTCTGTTATGTTGACGAGGTTGGTTCTAAACGTAGCAGAACGTTGAAACATTGTTGCAGAGTCTGTTATGTTGACGAGGTTGGTTCTAAAAGTAGCAGAACGTTGAAACATTGTTGCAGAGTCTGTTATGTTGACGAGGTTGGTTCTAAACGTAGCAGAACGTTGAAACATTGTTGCAGAGTCTGTTATGTTGACGAGGTTGGTTCTAAACGTAGCAGAACGTTGAAACATTGTTGCAGAGTCTGTTATGTTGACGAGGTTGGTTCTAAACGTAGCAGAACGTTGAAACATTGTTGCAGAGTCTGTTATGTTGACGAGGTTGGTTCTAAACGTAGCAGAACGTTGAAACATTGTTGCAGAGTCTGTTATGTTGATCCAGTGTACATGGTTAGTTACTTCAAGTTCAAACTACAGAATTCAAAAGAAAAGCTTGAAAATATGTGTGATTATAGGGTGATGTAATATTCATATTTTTTGGCATTCTATCTGTCATTTCATAGTGCGCTATGATTGGTTAAGACCACCCAGGTCGTGAGGTCATTGCAGTTCATCATGGCCGGCGTCACGTACATGAACATTAATGTTATAGCTAGCTAATAAAGAGCTTTCCGTTTTAGAAAGATCCTGTCGTCCTGGATGTATTATTTTCACACAAAGCCAAGACGACGTGTGTGTGTGTGTGGTTATGGTTTTCAATGCTACAAGCCCTGTGATAAATCCTCTCTTCTCTTCCTCACATTACATCAGTCTGCCAGCAGCTGGGACATGTCGGGAGAAGCCATCGCCAACCACACACACACACACACACACACACACACACACACACACACACACACACACACACACACACACACACACACACACACACACACACACACACACACACACACACACACACACACACACACACACACACACACCACCACCACCACCGCTAAATGTTATTCCAACTTCCTCCTTCATGTTTGAAGTCAGTCAGAGAGAAGCTGTGCTGCTGACTGTGGTTGGTGGTTTGTGGCATCGCTTCAGATACGGAGCGTGTGTGTGTGTGTGTGTGTGTGTGCGTGTGCGTGTGTGTGTGTGTGTTGTGTGTGTGTGTGTGTCAGGATGTCGCCACTGAAGCCAACACTGTAGCTGTAAATTACGTTGACAGGCCTTTAAAAACAGACAGTGTGTGTAAACTAATATTAAATCATTAATAAGCCTGTTTGGAAAAACTAAAATCATACTAAAACTAATATCTTTGCCTCCAAAACGAACTAACAGGAAATAAAAATCATTTTGAATTATGTTCAGTTGTTCTAAACTTTGGGCAAAGTGGGTAAATGTGGCCAGGAGATGGTAATGTTTCAAATAGGCCTAGCATATGAATCACTGTCACTAACTATCACTAGCTAACACTAGCTAACACTAGCTAGCTAACACTAGCCAACACTAGCTAGCTAAAACTAGCTAGCTAACACTAGCTAACACTAGCTAACACTAGCCAACACTAGCTAGCTAACACTAGCTAACACTAGCCATCACTAGCCAACACTAGTTATCACTAGCCATCACTAGCCAACACTAGTTATCACTAGCCATCACTAGTTATCACTAGCTATCACTAGCCAACACTAGCTAGCTAACACTAGCTAACACTAGCCAACACTAGCTAGCTAACACTAGCTAACACTAGCCATCACTAGCCAACACTAGCTATCACTAGCCAACACTAGCTATCATTAGCTATCAGTAGCCATCACTAGCCATTACTAGCCATCACTAGCCATCACTGGCCATCACTAGCTAACACTAGCCAAGACTAGCTATCACTAGCTATCACTAGCCATCACTTGCCAACACTAGCTATCACTAGCAAACACTAGCCAACACTAACCATCACTAACCGTCACTAGACATTTACATTTAAGTCATTTAGCAGACGCTCTTATCCAGAGCGACTTACAAATTGGTGCGTTCACCTTATGACATCCAGTGGAACAGCCACTTTACAATAGTGCATCTAAATCTTTTAAGGGGGGTGAGAAGGATTACTTTATCCTATCCTAGGTATTCCTTAAAGAGGTGGGGTTTCAGGTGTCTCCGGAAGGTGGTGATTGACTCCGCTGTCCTGGCGTCGTGAGGGAGTTTGTTCCACCATTGGGGGGCCAGAGCAGCGAACAGTTTTGACTGGGCTGAGAGGGAACTGTACTTCCTCAGTGGTAGGGAGGCGAGCAGGCCAGAGGTGGATGAACGCAATGCCCTTGTTTGGGTGTAGGGCCTGATCAGAGCCTGGAGGTACTGAGGTGCCGTTCCCCTCACAGCTCCGTAGGCAAGCACCATGGTCTTGTAGCGGATGCGAGCTTCAACTGGAAGCCAGTGGAGAGAGCGGAGGAGCGGGGTGACGTGAGAGAACTTGGGAAGGTTGAACACCAGACGGGCTGCGGCGTTCTGGATGAGTTGTAGGGGTTTAATGGCACAGGCAGGGAGCCCAGCCAACAGCGAGTTGCAGTAATCCAGACGGGAGATGACAAGTGCCTGGATTAGGACCTGCGCCGCTTCCTGTGTGAGGCAGGGTCGTACTCTGCGGATGTTGTAGAGCATGAACCTACAGGAACGGGCCACCGCCTTGATGTTAGTTGAGAACAACAGGGTGTTGTCCAGGATCACGCCAAGGTTCTTAGCGCTCTGGGAGGAGGACACAATGGAGTTGTCAACCGTGATGGTGAGATCATGGAACGGGCAGTCCTTCCCCGGGAGGAAGAGCAGCTCCGTCTTGCCGAGGTTCAGCTTGAGGTGGTGATCCGTCATCCACACTGATATGTCTGCCAGACATGCAGAGATGCGATTCGCCACCTGGTCATCAGAAGGGGGAAAGGAGAAGATTAATTGTGTGTCATCTGCATAGCAATGATAGGAGAGACCATGTGAGGTTATGACAGAGCCAAGTGACTTGGTGTATAGCGAGAATAGGAGAGGGCCTAGAACAGAGCCCTGGGGACGCCAGTGGTGAGAGCGCGTGGTGAGGAGACAGATTCTCGCCACGCCACCTGGTAGGAGCGACCTGTCAGGTAGGACGCAATCCAAGCGTGGGCCGCGCGGAGATGCCCAACTCGGAGAGGGTGGAGAGGAGGATCTGATGGTTCACAGTATCGAAGGCAGCCGATAGGTCTAGAAGGATGAGAGCAGAGGAGAGAGAGTTAGCTTTAGCAGTGCGGAGCGCCTCCGTGATACAGAGAAGAGCAGTCTCAGTTGAATAACTAGTCTTGAAACCTGACTGATTTGGATCAAGAAGGTCATTCTGAGAGAGATAGCGGGAGAGCTGGCCAAGGACGGCACGTTCAAGAGTTTTGGAGAGAAAAGAAAGAAGGGATACTGGTCTGTAGTTGTTGACATCGGAGGGATTGAGTGTAGGTTTTTTTTTCAGAAGGGTGCAACTCTCGCTCTCTTGAAGACGGAAGGGACGTAGCCAGCGGTCAGGGATGAGTTGATGAGCGAGGTGAGGTAAGGAGAAGGTCTCCGGAAATGGTCTGGAGAAGAGAGGAGGGGATAGGGTCAAGCGGGCAGGTTGTTGGGCGGCCGGCTGTCACAAGACGCAAGATTTCATCTGGAGAGAGAGGGGAGAAAGAGGTCAGAGCACAGGGTAGGGCAGTGTGAGCAGAACCAGCGGTGTCGTTTGACTTAGCAAACGAGGATCGGATGTCGTCGACCTTCTTTTTCAAAATGGTTGACGAAGTCATCTGCAGAGAGGGAGGAGGGGGGAGGGGGAGGAGGATTCAGGAGGGAGGAGAAGGTGGCAAAGAGCTTCCTAGGGTTAGAGGCAGATGCTTGGAATTTAGAGTGGTAGAAAGTGGCTTTAGCAGCAGAGACAGAAGAGGAAAATGTAGAGAGGAGGGAGTGAAAGGATGCCAGGTCCGCAGGGAGGCGAGTTTTCCTCCATTTCCGCTCGGCTGCCCGGAGCCCTGTTCTGTGAGCTCGCAATGAGTCGTCGAGCCACGGAGCGTGAGGGGAGGACCGAGCCCGCCTGGAGGATAGGGGACATAGAGAGTCAAAGGATGCAGAAAGGGAGGAGAGGAGGTTTGAGGAGGCAGAATCAGGAGATAGGTTGGAGAAGGTTTGAGCAGAGGGAAGAGATGATAGGATGGAAGAGGAGAGAGTAGCGGGGGAGAGAGCGAAGGTTGGGACGGCGCGATACCATCCGAGTAGGGGCAGTGTGGGAAGTGTTGGATGAGAGCGAGAGGGAAAAGGATACAAGGTAGTGGTCGGAGGCTTGGAGGGGAGTTGCAATGAGGTTAGTGGAAGAACAGCATCTAGTAAAGATGAGGTTGAGCGTATTGCCTGCCTTGTGAGTAGGGGGAAGGTGAGAGGGTGAGGTCAAAAGAGGAGAGGAGTGGAAAGAAGGAGGCAGAGAGGAATGAGTCAAAGGTAGACGTGGGGAGGTTAAAGTCGCCCAGAACTGTGAGAGGTGAGCCGTCCTCAGGAAAGGAGCTTATCAAGGCATCAAGCTCATTGATGAACTCTCCGAGGAACCTGGAGGGCGATAAATGATAAGGATGTTAAGCTTGAAAGGGCTGGTAACTGTGACAGCATGGAATTCAAAGGAGGCGATAGACAGATGGGTAAGGGGAGAAAGAGAGAATGACCACTTGGGAGAGATGAGGATCCCGGTGCCACCACCCCGCTGACCAGAAGCTCTCGGGTGTGCGAGAACACGTGGGCGGACGAAGAGAGAGCAGTAGAGTAGCAGTGTTATCTGTGGTGATCCATGTTTCCGTCAGTGCCAAGAAGTCGAGGGACTGGAGGGAGGCATAGGCTGAGATGAACTCTGCCTTGTTGGCCGCAGATCGGCAGTTCCAGAGGCTACCGGAGACCTGGAACTCCACGTGGGTCGTGCGCGCTGGGACCACAAGATTAGGGTGGCAACGGCCACGCGGTGTGGAGCGTTTGTATGGTCTGTGCAGAGAGGAGAGAACAGGGATAGACAGACACATAGTTGACAGGCTACAGAAGAGGCTACGCTAATGCAAAGGAGATTGGAATGACAAGTGGACTACACGTCTCGAATGTTCAGAAAGTTAAGCTTACGTAGCAAGAATCTTATTGACTAAAATGATTAAAATGATACAGTACTGCTGAAGTAGGCTAGCTGGCAGTGGCTGCGTTGTTGACACTACACTAATCAAGTCGTTCCGTTGAGTGTGATAGTTTCTACAGTGCTGCTATTCGGGGGCTAGCTGGCTAGCTAGCAGTGTTGATTACGTTACGTTGCGTTAAAAGAATGACAATAGCTGGCTAGCTAACCTAGAAAATCGCTCTAGACTACACAATTATCTTTGATACAAAGACGGCTATGTATCTAGCTATGTAGCTAGCTACGATCAAACAAATCAAACTGTTGTACTGTAACTAGCTAACACTAGGTATCATTAGCTAACACTAGATATCACTAGCTATCATTTGCTAACACTAGCTATCATTAGCTATCACTAGCTATCACTAGCCATCACTAGCCAACACTAGCTATCACTAGCCAACACTAGCTATCACTAGCCATCACTAGCCAACACTAGCTATCACTAGCCATCACTAGCCAACACTAGCTATCACTAGCCATCACTAACTGTCAATAGCTAACACTAGCTATCATTAGCTAACACTAGATATCACTAGCTATCATTTGCTAACACTAGCTAACACTAGCTAGCTAACACTAGCTAACACTAGCTATCACTAGCCAACACTAGCCAACACTAACCATCACTAACTAACACTAGCTAACACAAGCCATCACTAACTATCATTAGCTAACACTAGCCATCACTAACTATCACTAGCTATCACTAGCCAACGGATCCCATATTGTATTTCTTGGGCTGTACTGTATTTCTTGGGGTGTATTGTATTTCTTGGGGTGTATTGTATTGTATTTCTTGGGCTGTATTGTATTGTATTTCTTGGGGTGTATTGTATTGTATTTCTTGGGCTGTATTGTATTGTATTTCTTGGGCTGTATTGTATTGTATTTCTTGGGGTGTATTGTATTTCTTGGGGTGTATTGTATTTCTTGGGGTGTATTGTATTTCTTGGGGTGTATTGTATTGTATTTATTGGGGTGTATTGTATTTATTGGGCCCATTGTATTGTATTGTATTTCTTGGGGTGTATTGTATTTCTTGGGCTGTATTGTATTTATTGGGGTGTATTGTATTTATTGTATTGTATTGTATTTATTGGGGTGTATTGTATTTATTGGGCTGTATTGTATTGTATTTCTTGGGGTGTATTGTATTTCTTGGGGTGTATTGTATTTATTGGGGTGTACTGTATTGTATTTATTGGGGTGTATTGTATTTATTGGGGCTGCCTAGTGGTTAGTTGGACTTTGCAAGTTCAAACCCCCGAGCTGTCGTTCTGCCCCTGATTGTATTTTATTTGTTCAGACTTGCCTGGTTAAATAAAGGTAACATTGGGGTGTATTGTATTTATTGGGGTGTACTGTATTGTATTTATTCGGCTGTATTGTATTTTATCAGTAGTAGTAGAATAATATAGGAGGTGGGTTTGGGCTGGAAGTATCCACCAATCAGCTGGCCCATTAGATCCCAAGGCTCTGAGATCATTGGCTCTCTCTGGAATCATAAAACTAATCATCTTCTGATTTACTCCCTGCGTGGTGGCTGTCAATAGTTGTCCTCTATTAGAAAATGGGCCAATAGCTGTCCTCTATTAGGAAATGGACCAATAGCTGGCCTCTATTAGAAAATGGGCCAATACCTGCCCTCTATTAGAAAACGGGCCAATAGCTGCCCTCTATTAGAAAACTGGCCAATAGCTGTCCTCTATTAGAAAACTGACCAATAGCTGTCCTCTATTAGAAAACTGGCCAATAGCTGCCCTCTGTTAGAAAACGGGCCAATAGCTGTCCTCTATTAAAAAACGGGCCAATCGCTGTCTTCTATTAGAAAACTGACCAATAGCTGTCCTCTATTAGAAAACTGGCATATAGCTGTCTTCTATTAGAAAACTGGCCAATAGCTGTCCTCTATTAGAAATTGCTAACAACACTGCTACTCCTTTCCTCTTTTCTCTTCATTGCTCTCTAAAGGATGGTGTAGTCTCTCTCTCTCTCTCTCTCTCTCTGCCTCTCTCTCTGCCTCTCTCTCTCTCTCTGCCTCTCTGCTCTCTCTCTCTCTCTCTCTGCCTCTCTCTCTCTCTCTCTCTCTCTCTCTCTCTCTCAATTCAATTTCAATTAAAGGGCTTTTAATGGCATGGAAAACGTATGTTTACATTGCCAAAGTAAGTGATATAGATAATAAACAAACGTGTAATAAACAATAAAATATTAACAGGTAACATTACACTTACAAAAGTTGCTGAGATGTACTGTCAGGGCTCCGGTCTGACAGAATCTGTGCAGAAGATCTATGTGCTGCTGTAGGCCCTCCTTGGTTGGTGACAGAAGCACCAGATCATCAGCAAACAGTCGACATTTGACTTCATATTCTAGTAGGGTGAGGCCGGGTGCTGCAGACTGTTCTAGTGCCCTCGCCAATTCGTTGATATATATGTTGAAGAGGGTGGGGCTTAAGATGCATCCCTGTCTGACCCCAAGGCCCTGTGGAAAGATATGTGTGTGTTTTTGTGCCAATTTTAATCGCACACTTGTTGTTTGTGTACATGAATGTTATAATGTCGTTATAAAACACCACTTTCCATCAATTTGTATAGTCAAAAGCTTTTTTGAAATCAAAAAAGCATGAGAAGACTTTGCCTTTGTTTTGGTTTGTTTGGTTTGTTGTCAATTAGGGTGTGCAGGGTGAATATGTGGTCTGTTGTACGGTAATTTGGTAAAAAGACAATTTGACATTTGCTCAGTACATTGTTTTTGCTGAGGAAATGTACGAGCATGCAGAGGATTTTCCCAAGGTTGCTGTTGGCGCATATCCCATGGTAGTTATTGGGGTCAAATTGGGTTGATCAGTCCTTGGTTCCAAATATTTGGGGAAGATGCCAGAGCTGAGGATGATGTTAAATATTTTAAGTATAGCCAATTGGAATTTGTGGTCTGTATATTTGATTTTAATTTAGGATACCATTTGTCCTGTAACTCATTCAAGGTATTTGGAGAATCCAGTGGGTTCTGGAATCCAGTGGGTTCTGGAATCCAGTGGGTTCTGGAATCCAGTGGGTTCTGGTAGTCTTTAATAGTTGATTCTAAGAGTTGTATTTGATCATGTAAATGTTTCCTTGTTATAGAGACAAAAAATATTGGAGAAGTGGTTTACCCATACATCTCCATTTTGGATAGATAACTCTCATTGTTGTAGACTGTTTAAAGTTTTCCAATTTTCCCAGAAGTGGTTAGAGTCTATGGATTCTTCAATTGCATTGAGCTGATTTCTGACATGCTGTTCCTTCTTTTTCCGTAGTGTATTTCTGTATTGTTTTAGTGATTCACCATAGCGAAGGCGTAGACTCAGGTTTTCTGGGTCTCTATGTTTTTGGTTGGACAGGTTTCACACTTTCTTTCTTAGGATTTTGCATTCTTCATCAAGCTATTTGTCATTGTTGTTAATTTTCTTATATTGTCTGCTTGACATTTTTAGATTTGATAGGGAAGCTGAGAGGTCAAATATACTGTTAAGATTTTCTACTGCCAATCCATCCCGCCCTCTCAAAAATGTGTACAATTGCAGTAAATGTGCTTTAATACTGAAAAAAATTCTCGCCAGCCCATGGCAAAATGGGTAGGAAATGGCTGTAAAAACGTAACGTAGCTATAACTATTGTTCCCTGAAGGAAGGAAACAAGGGGAGTTGCCCTCTTGCGACGTCGGTTGAAGGTTCTACATTTCACACCTGACCAATGAAATCCTCGCTGGAAGCCTCCGCCTACCACAGGTGATAATCATGAGGATTCATTACTTCAGTGTTGATGATGCTCTTCACCTATCCAAGGAATGGGCGGGGCCAAACAGGTGTAGAACAACAAAAAAACAGGGGGTACCGGTACAGGCTCCCTCACCACCCACCCACATGCTCCCTCACCACCAACATGCTCCCTCACCACCCACCCACATGCTCCCTCACCAACCACCCACACTCTCCCTCACCACCAACATGCTCCCTCACCACCCAAACACATGCTCCCTCACCACCAACATGCTCCCTCACCACCCACCCACATGCTCCCTCACCTCCAACATGCTCCCTCACCACCAACATGCTCCCTCACCACCCACCCATATACTCCCTCACCAACCACCCACACTCTCCCTCACCACCCACATGCTCCCCCACCACCAACATTCTCCCTCACCACCCACCCACATGCTCCCCACCACCAACATGCTCCCTCACCACCCACCCACATGCTCCTCACCACCAACATGCTCCCTCACCACCAACATGCTCCCTCACCACCCACCCACATGCTCCCTCACCACCAACATGCTCCCTCACCAACCACCCACACTCTCCCTCACCACCAACATGCTCCCTCACCACCCACCCACATGCTCCCTCACCACCCACCCACACTCTCCCTCACCACCAACATGCTCCCTCACCACCCACCCACATGCTCACTCACCAACCACCCACACTCTCCCTCACCACCAACATGCTCCCTCACCACCCACCCACATGCTCCCTCACCAACCACCCACACTCTCCCTCACTACCCACATGCTCCCTCACCACCCACCCACACGCTCCCTCACCACCCACATGCTCCTCACCACCCACCCTCACGCTCCCTCACCACCCACACGCTCCTTCACCACCCTCACCACCCACATGCTCCCTCAACACCCACTCTCACGCTCCCTCACCTCACCAACCACCCACACTCTCCCTCACCACCAACATGCTCCCTCACCACCCACCCACACGCTCCCTCACCACCCACCTGCTCTCTCACCACCCACACGCTCCCTCACCACCCACATGCTCCCTCACCACCCACCCACACGCTCCCTCACCACCCACCTGCTCTCTCACCACCCACACGCTCCTCACCACCCACAGGCTCCTCACCACCCACCCACACGCTCCCTCACCACCCACATGCTCCCTCACCACCCACCCACATGCTCCCCACCACCAACATTTTCCCTCACCACCCACCCACATGCTCCCCCACCACCAACATGCTCCCTCACCACCCACCCACATGCTCCCTCACCACCAACATGCTCCCTCACCACCCACACGCTCCCTCACCACCCACATGCTCCCTCACCACCCACCCACACGCTCCCTCACCACCCACCTGCTCTCTCACCACCCACACGCTCCCTCACCACCCACAGGCTCCCTCACCACCCACCCACCTGCTCTCTCACCACCCACACGCTCCCTCACCACCCACATGCTCCCTCACCACCCACCCACACGCTCCCTCACCACCCACCTGCTCTCTCACCACCCACACGCTCCCTCAACACCCACAGGCTCCCTCACCACCCACCCACACGCTCCCTCACCACCCACATGCTCCCTCACCACCCACCCACACGCTCCCTCACCACCCACCTGCTCTCTCACCACCCACACGCTCCTCACCACCGACATGCTCCCTCGCCACCCACCCTCACGCTCCTCACCACCCACCCACACACTCCTCACCACCAACATGCTCCTCGCCACCCACCCTCACGCTCCTCACCACCCACCCACACACTCCTCACCACCAACATGCTCCCTCACCACCCACCCACATGCTCCCTCACCACCAACATGCTCCCTCACCACCCACCCACATGCTCCTCACCAACCACCCACACTCTCCCTCACCACCAACATGCTCCCTCACCACCCAAACACATGCTCCTCACCACCAACATGCTCCCTCACCACCCACCCACATGCTCCTCACCTCCAACATGCTCCCTCACCACCAACATGCTCCCTCACCACCCACCCATCTCCCTCACCACCACCCACACTCTCCTCACCACCCACATGCACCACCAACATTCTCCTCACCACCCACCCACATGCTCCCCACCACCAACATGCTCCCTCACCACCCACCCACATGCTCCTCACCACCAACATGCTCCCTCACCACCAACATGCTCCTCACCACCCACCCACATGCTCCCTCACCACCAACATGCTCCCTCACCAACCACCCACACTCTCCTCACCACCAACATGCTCCCTCACCACCCACCCACATGCTCCCTCACCACCCACCCACACTCTCCCTCACCACCAACATGCTCCCTCACCACCCACCCACATGCTCCCTCACCAACCACCCACACTCTCCCTCACCACCAACATGCTCCCTCACCACCCACCCACATGCTCCCTCACCAACCACCCACACTCTCCCTCACCACCCACATGCTCCCCCACCACCAACATTCTCCCTCACCACCCACCCACATGCTCCCCCACCACCAACATGCTCCCTCACCACCCACCCACATGCTCCCTCACCACCAACATGCCCCTCACCACCAACATGCTCCCTCACCACCCACCCACATGCTCCCTCACCACCAACATGCTCCCTCACCAACCACCCACACTCTCCCTCACCACCAACATGCTCCCTCACCACCCACCCACATGCTCCTCACCACCCACCCACACTCTCCTCACCACCAACATGCTCCCTCACCACCCACCCACATGCTCACTCACCAACCACCCACACTCTCCCTCACCACCAACATGCTCCCTCACCACCCACCCACATGCTCCCTCACCAACCACCCACACTCTCCCTCACCACCCACATGCTCCTCACCACCCACCCACACGCTCCCTCACCACCCACATGCTCCCTCACCACCCACCCTCACGCTCCTCACCACCCACCTCCTTCACCACCTCACCACCCACATGCTCCCTCAACACCCACTCTCACGCTCCCTCACCACCCACCCACACTCTCCCTCACCACCAACATGCTCCTCACCACCCACCCACACGCTCCTCACCACCCACCTGCACCACCCACACGCTCCCTCACCACCCACATGCTCCCTCACCACCCACCCACACGCTCCCTCACCACCCACCTGCTCTCTCACCACCCACACGCTCCTCACCACCCACCCACCACCCACCCACACGCTCCCTCACCACCCACATGCTCCCTCACCACCCACCCACATGCTCCCCCACCACCAACATTTTCCCTCACCACCCACCCACATGCTCCCCACCACCAACATGCTCCCTCACCACCCACCCACATGCTCCCTCACCACCAACATGCTCCCTCACCACCCACACGCTCCCTCACCACCCACATGCCCCTCACCACCCACCCACACGCTCCCTCACCACCCACCTGCTCTCTCACCACCCACACGCTCCCTCACCACCCACAGGCTCCCACCACCCACCCACCTGCTCCTCACCACCCACACGCTCCCTCACCACCCACATGCTCCCTCACCACCCACCCACACGCTCCCTCACCACCCACCTGCTCCTCACCACCCACACGCTCCCTCAACCCACAGGCTCCTCACCACCCACCCACACGCTCCCTCACCACCCACATGCCTCCCACCCACCCACACGCTCCCTCACCACCCACCTGCTCTCTCACCACCCACACGCTCCTCACCACCGACATGCTCCCTCGCCACCCACCCTCACCTCCTCACCACCCACCCACACTCCCTCACCACCAACATGCTCCCTCACCACCCACCCACACGCTCCCTCACCACCCACCCACACGCTCCTCACCACCCACCTGCTCTCTCACCACCCACACTCTCCTCACCACCCACCCACACGCTCCCTCACCACCAACATGCTCCCTCACCACCCACCCACACGCTCCCTCACCACCCACCCACACGCTCCCTCACCACCCACCTGCTCTCTCACCACCCACACTCTCCCTCACCACCCACATGCTCCCTCACCACCCACCTCACGCTCCCTCACCACCCACATCTCCCTCACCACCAACATGCTCCTCACCACCCACCCACACGCTCCCTCACCACCCACCCACATGCTCCCTCACCACCCACCTTCTCTCTCACCACCCACACGCTCCCTCACCACCCACATGCTCCCTCACCACCCACATGCCCCTCACCACCCACATGCTCCCTCACCACCCACACGCTCCCTCACCACCCACCCTCACGCTCCTCACCACCCACATGCTCCCTCACCACCCACCCTCACGCTCCCTCACCACCCACATGCTCCTCACCACCCACCCACACGCTCCCTCACCACCCACCTGCTCTCCTCACCCCACCCACACGCTCCCTCACCACCCACATGCTCCCTCACCACCCACCCTCCCACGCTCCCTCACCACCCACCCACACGCTCCCTCACCACCAACATGCTCCTCACCACCCACCCACGCTCCCTCACCACCCACCCACACGCTCCTCACCACCCACCTGCTCTCTCACACCCACACGCTCCCTCACCACCCACCCACACGCTCCTCACCACCCACATCACCACCCACCCTCACGCTCCCTCACCACCCACACTCTCCCTCACCACCAACATGCTCCTCACCACCCACCCACCTCACCACTCTCCCACCCACACCACCCACCCACCACCCCCCACCACCCACACGCTCCTCACCACCACCCTCACCACCCACCCTCACGCTCCCTCACCACCCACCCTCACCTCCCTCACCACCCACCTGCTCCTCACCACCCACACGCTCCTCACCACTCACCACCCACCCACACGCTCCCTCACCACCCACATGCTCCTCACCACCCACACACCTTCACCCACCACCCACATGCTCCCTCACCACCCACCCTGCTCCCTCACCACCCACACGCTCCTTCACCACCCTCATGCTCCTCACCACCCACCCACACGCTCCCTCCCTCACCACCCACCTGCTCCCTCACCACCCACACGCTCCCTCACCACCCACCTCCCTCCTTCCCACACGCTCCCTCACCACCCACACGCTCCCTCACCACCCACATGCTCCCTCACCACCCACGCTCCTCATGCCCCCTCACCACCCACCCTCACGCTCCCTCACCACCCACATGCTCCCTCACCACCCACTCTCACGCTCCCTCACCACCCACATGCTCCCTCACCACCCTACACGCTCACCCCTATGACCCTGGCACCCCCCACCCCCTCTACACTGGGCACCACCCCCTCTGACCTGGCAGCTCCCCCCCCTCTGACCCTGGCAGCCCCCCACCCCTCTACACTGGGCAGCCTCCCCCTCTACACTGGGCCGCCACCCCCCTCTGACCCTGGCAGCCCCCACCACACTGGGCAGCCCCCTCTGACCCAGGCAGCCACCCCTCTGACCCCAGCCACCCCCTATGACCCAGGCAGCCACCCGCTCCCTCAGGCAGCCACCCCCTCTGACCCCAGCCACCCCCTCCCAGACCCAGGCAGCCACCCCCTCTGACCCAGGCCCCCCCACTGCACTGGGCAGCCACCCCCTCTGACCCCAGCCACCCCCTCTGACCACCCAGCCACCCCCTCTGACCCAGGCAGCCACCCCCACCCTACACTGTGCAGCCACCCCCCTGCACAGGGCAGCCCACGCTGACCCCAGCCACCCCATGACCCTGGCAGTCACCCCTCTGACCCCAGTCACCCCCACTGCACTGGGCAGCCACCCCTCTGACCCCAGCCACCCCCTCTGACCCGGACAGTCACCCCTTCTAGATCCATGAAAGGGCACACTCATGCAGAAATCAACCTCACCGGAGCCCCTGGAGCCCCTCTCCTCCCTCTTCTCTCACTCTACTCCTCTCTCTGCTCCCCTCCCCCATCCCCTCTTCTCTCCTCCCCACCCACCTCTCACCTGTCTGCTCCCATCTTCTCTCGTCTCTCCCCCCTCTTCTCTCCTCTCTCCTCCTCTCTCCTCCCCTCTCTGCTCCCCTCCCCATCCCCTCTTCTCTCCTCTCTACTCCCCTCTCCTCTTCTCTCCTCTCCTCACCTCTTCTCTCCCCATCCCCTCTTCTCTCCTCTCTCCCTCCGCTCTCCTCTTCTCTCCTCTTCTCTCCTCTCTCCTCCCATCCCCTCTTTTCTCCTCTCTACTCCCCTCTCCTCTTCTCTCCTCTCCTCACCTCTCTGCTCCCCTCTTCTCTTCTCTCCTCTTCTCTCCTCTCTCCTCCCATCCCCTCTTCTCTCCTCTCTACTCCCCTCTCCTCTTCTCTCCTCTCCTCACCTCTCTGCTCCCCTCTTCTCTTCTCTCCTCACCTCTCTGCTCCCCTCTTCTCTCCTCCTCTCCCCATCCCCTCTTCTCTCCTCTCTACTCCCCTCTCTGCTCTCCTCCCCATCCCCTCTTCTCTCCTCTCTCCTCCCCTCTTCTCCTCTCTTCTTTCCTCTTCTCTCCTCTCTCCTCCCATCCACTCTTCTCTCCTCTATACTCCCTCTCCTCTTCTCTCTTCTCCTCACCTCTCTGCTCCCCTCTTCTCTCCTCCTCTCCCCATCCCCTCTTCTCCCTCTCTCCTCCCCTCTCCTCTCCTCTTCCTCCCCCTCTCTCCTCCCATCCCCTCTTCTCTCCTCTCTACTCCCCTCTTCTCTCCTCTCCTCACCTCTCTGCTCCCCTCTTCTCTTCTCTCCTCACCTCTCTGCTCCCCTCTTCTCTCCTCCTCTCCCCATCCCCCTTCTCTCCTCTCTACTCCCCTCTCTGCTCCCCCCCCCATCCCCTCTTCTCTCCTCCTCCTCTCCTCTTTCTCTCCTCTCTCCCTCCCTCACCTCTCTGCTCCCCTCTTCTCCCTCTCTGCTCTTATCTCCTCCCTCCTCTTTTCTCTCCTCTCCCCCCCTCTCCTTCCTCTCATCTCCCCCCCTCTTCTCTCCCCTCCCCTCTCCTCTTCTCTCCCTCTCCTCACCTCTCTGCTCCCCTCTTCTCTTCTCTCCTCACCTCTCTGCTCCCCTCTTCTCTCCTCCTCTCCCCATCCCCTCTTCTCTCTTCTCTACTCCCCTCTCTGCTCCCCTCCCCCATCCCCTCTTCTCTCCTCTCTCCTCCCCTCTTCTCTTCTCTTCTCTCCTCTCTCTCCTCCTATCCACTCTTCTCTCCTCTCTACTCCCCTCTCCCTTCTCTCCTCTCTCTCACCTCTCTGCTCCCCTCTTCTCTCTCCTCACCCCATCCCCTCTTCTCTCCCCTCTCCTCTTCTCTCCTCTTCTCTCCTCTCTACTCCCATCCCCTTCTTCTCTCCTCTCTCCTCCCCTCTCCTCTTCTCTCCTCTCTACTCCCCTCTCCTCTTCTCTCCTCTCTACTCCCATCCCCTCTTCTCTCCTCTCTACTCCCCTCTCCTCTTCTCTCCTCTCTACTCCCCTCTCCTCTTCTCTCCTCTCTACTCCCCTCTCCTCTTCTCTCCTCTCTACTCCCATCCCATCTTCTCTCCTCTCTCTCCCTCTCCTCTTCTCTCCTCTCTACTCCCATCCCCTCTTCTCTCCTCTCTACTCCCCTCTCCTCTTCTCTCCTCTCTACTCCCCTCTCCTCTTCTCTCCTCTCCTCACCTCTCTGCTCCCCTCTTCTCTTCTCTCCTCACCTCTCTGCTCCCTCTTCTCTCCTCCTCTCCCCATCCCCTCTTCTCTCCTCTCTACTCCCCTCTCTGCTCCCCTCCCCCATCCCCTCTTCTCTCCTCTCTCCTCTCCTCTTCTCTCCTCTCTCCTCCCCTCACCTCTCTGCTCCCCTCTTCTCTCCTCTCTGCTCTTATCTCCTCCCCTCCTCTTTTCTCTCCTCTCCCCCTCCTCTCCCTTCCTCTCATCTCCCCTCCCCTCTTCTCTCCCCTCCCTCTCCTCTTCTCTCCTCTCCTCACCTCTCTGCTCCCCTCTTCTCTTCTCTCCTCACCTCTCTGCTCCCCTCTTCTCTCCTCCTCTCCCCATCCCCTCTTCTCTCTTCTCTACTCCCCTCTCTGCTCCCCTCCCCATCCCCTCTTCTCTCCTCCCCTCTTCTCTTCTCTTCTCTCCTCTTCTCTCCTCCTATCCACTCTTCTCTCCTCTCTACTCCCCTCTCCTCTTCTCTCCTCTCCTCACCTCTCTGCTCCCCTCTTCTCTCCTCCTCACCCCATCCCCTCTTCTCTCCCCTCTCCTCTTCTCTCCTCTCTACTCCCCTCTCTGCTCCCCTCCCCCATCCCCTCTCCTCTCTCCTCTCTTCTCCTCTCCTCTCCTCTTCTCCCTCTCTCCTCCCTCACCTCTCTGCTCCCCTCTTCTCTCCTCTCTGCTCTTATCTCCTCCCCCTCCTCTTTTCTCTCCTCTCCCCCTCCTCTCCCTTCCTCTCATCTCCCCTCCCCTCTTCTCTCCCCTCCCCTCTCCTCTTCTCTCCTCTCCTCACCTCTCTGCTCCCCTCTTCTCTTCTCTCCTCACCTCTCTGCTCCCCTCTTCTCTCCTCCTCTCCCCATCCCCTCTTCTCTCTTCTCTACTCCCCTCTCTGCTCCCCTCC
Organism: Oncorhynchus nerka; assembly: GCF_034236695.1. Classification (NCBI taxonomy): domain Eukaryota; kingdom Metazoa; phylum Chordata; class Actinopteri; order Salmoniformes; family Salmonidae; genus Oncorhynchus; species Oncorhynchus nerka. The sequence goes on from NC_088412.1 coordinate 5,555,300, forward strand.
CCCATCCCCTCTTCTCTCCTCTCTCCTCCCCTCTTCTCTTCTCTTCTCTCCTCTTCTCTCCTCCTATCCACTCTTCTCTCCTCTCTACTCCCCTCTCCTCTTCTCTCCTCTCCTCACCTCTCTGCTCCCCTCTTCTCTCCTCCTCACCCCATCCCCTCTTCTCTCCCCTCTCCTCTTCTCTCCTCTTCTCTCCTCTCTACTCCCATCCCCTCTTCTCTCCTCTCTACTCCCCTCTCCTCTTCTCTCCTCTCTACTCCCCTCTCCTCTTCTCTCCTCTCTACTCCCATCCCCTCTTCTCTCCTCTCTACTCCCCTCTCCTCTTCTCTCCTCTCTACTCCCCTCTCCTCTTCTCTCCTCTCTACTCCCCTCTCCTCTTCTCTCCTCTCTACTCCCATCCCATCTTCTCTCCTCTCTACTCCCCTCTCCTCTTCTCTC